>NW_020954587.1:22334477-22430461 GCF_900497805.2 Vombatus ursinus
TTGTCCAAAAGCCAACCTAGTTAAGTTCAGAGGCTTATACTCAGACTGGACTCAATCTGATGACTTTTTGGTCACAACTCTCAAAGTCCAATTATTAGTTGATCAATATACCCTGCCCCAATATCTGCCCAGTCCTCCATTGCTAATTGCCTATTGGATAGTTCAGACATCTATTTCAAACTCAACATGTCCAAAACAGAACTCATATTTTCCACCAAACCTTCCTCTCTTCTAAGCTTTCCTATTTCTGTGGAAGGCACCACTATTCTTCCAGTCACCCAGATCTATAACTTTGACATCATTCTTAACTCCTCCATCTCGATCATCCCACACATGCAAATGGTCACCAGAACTTGCTGTTTCTACTTCCACAGCCTTTATATCTCTCTTCTCTCTACTCACAAAGCTACCTTTAGTTCAGGCTCTCATCACCTTTTAATTCAGTTATTGCAAGACTCTTCATTTTTATACCTGCTTTATGCCTCTTTCTACTACAATTCATAGATACCAAATTGATTTCCCTTAAGCATATCTGACCACATGACTCCCTGATTCAATCCATGCTTGTGACTCCCTATTTCCGCTAAAACAACAAAATCCTCTGTTTAGCTTTTAAGTTCTTTGTAACCTTGCCCAAGTCTGTCTTTCCTGTCACATTGCACATTACTTCCTCTCTTTCACTATGTGTTCCAGACAACCTGGCTTTCTCTCTGTCCGTCACACATAACACTTCATCTTCTGTCTCTGTGTGGCTGTTCCATGTGTGTGCAATGTATTCCCTTCTCATTTCTGCTGCACAGAATCCCCCTTTCTTGTCAAGCAATAGCTCAAGATTTTATCTTTGGTCCTTTGAAAATTTTTGTAGGTTTACCATGTGAAATACCATTTACTAAAAAGTCAAATTGTATCTTCCCTCTGTTATATCTGTGTAACTGCTAACCTAATTTCTCATGAAAAGATAAAATTATTCTATTGAGTAATATGTCATTGAGTACATTCTAGATTTTTTTTACACTCTCATTTCTATTGTTGAGATGCAATGTAGTATAATGGATAGAAGTCATCCATCAGGCCTAAAGTCAGGGAGAGTTTGGCCTTTTAAATAAAATACCTGTGGGGCAGCTAGGTGGCGCAGTGGATGGAGCTCCAACCTTGGAATCAGGAGGACCTGAGTTCAAATTTGACCTCAGATACATAACACTAGCTGTGGGACCCTGGGCAAGCCACTTAACTCCGACTGCCTCACCAAAAGGCAAGCAAACAAACAAAAAACCTTAAATATACTACCTGTGGGACTGTGGGCAGACAGCTAAGCATCTCTCTAAGCTTGTCAATTTCAAATGAGTTGCTGATCTGAAACAATGGAGGGAGTTTCTACCCTGGGAGTATCCCATACTAATGAAATCACCGATCTGGTCTCCCTTACTCTGCTGCTTCCATATATTTTTCTAGAATTAGAATGCCAAGCATCAGTAATCAACAAGAAACTCTGAAAAACAGGAATGAAAGATATCACCAAGGAACTGTGTGACAGGAAGCAAAGATAGGCTGGTCACACAGCAAGAATGCAGTGACCACAGGTGGGCAGCCAGGAGATTCTACTGGTCCCTTCTTCATGTCAGGAGAAAGCAAGGAAAGCCTTCAGCCTGTTGTGGAGATTTCCCCTTCATCCTGAGCATATACCCTGGGCAAACTTTGGCACACCAGAAACAAGATACAACAGTCACAAAGAATGGACAAGTATGAATTGGGTTGAGATCTGCATCATGGGAGGGAACTCCCAAAGCATTGAGATTATAAATCCATATGAGCATATTTGAGAGAAAGTGCCAAGCCAATTCTCTGCCAACTTGTGTGAAAATCTTATTAGATGAAGAGGATAAATAGTATGACCATTTCTCCTTGAAGAGATTTCTTTAAATTTTTCATCATACAGTGGTAGCATCTGTGGTGATGTATTTTAAGTTATGTTCAGGACTTAGGTAATTTTTCTTTATACTAGACATGATTTTCAAGATTGGATTTCTATTTGGAGGGGATCTTAAAGGTTGTCTAGTGACATTTCTTTTTGGTATGTGGCTTAAATTTTTTTCCTTTCCATTTATTTCTTCACTTGAATTGCCCTGAAATATATGTCAAGCCTGAATAATAGCTTATTCCCTAGGATTGTCACTTCATACTTGTTCTAATGTGATGAATTGGCTGGTTATATTCTTCCATGCTTTTACATCTCTCTGACTCTCAAATAATTTTTCAGACCTTTGTATGTAGAACTTTCTCATTCAGTATTTGAAAACTGAAGAAACTGTATATATTAAAATTTTCTTAAGAAAATTTCCTTCCTTCCTTTCTTCCTTCCCTCTCTCCTTTTCTTTCAGAGAACCTCTTATTTTTTGTTTTTAATATTTTTCTTTTATGAATCTGTTCCTCATACTATTTCTCCCCCCCCCCCCATGTTCCCTTTTCTCTCCCACTCCTCCCAAATAAATGCCTTCATGCACACTTCTGTAGTCTGGCAAAACAAAAACCCATATTGCCAATCTCTGCAAATGAATGTCTCTTTCTGCGTTTTAAGTTCATTACCTTTCTGGCAGTTGGTAAATGGCTTAAGAAAACATAGCTTCTTGTCCAAAGCACTCACTCTTTTTGATCTATGAATGTTGTAGTGCTACTAATGTGACTTTTGGGAATCAAGAAACAATCTTTATTCTTATGATTGCTGAAACATAAGATGAGCTAATTTGATGACAAATGTGCCTTTGGGGGAGGGAACAGTAACATTAATTTTTAAAAGACATTATAAAGCTATAATGACTTAATAAAACAGAAATACCCTTTGAGATAACTAGGCTTCTATAAAATATGTAGCACTTTATTAAATAAAATCCATATACTGTACAAGTAAAGAAAAATACTTATACCTGTTTTTTTTAAAGAATACTTGAATGCTTCAAGCCTAGAAACTACTGAAGGGAAATGTATCAGTGTTTTATGGCATGAAAATTAAGTGAAGGCAGTCAGTTAAAAAAATAACACTTCATCTTAATTAAAAGAACATTTATTTAAAGCCTATTCTGTGCTGAGCATTGTATTAGGCACCAGAGTCAACAAAGTTTACATAAGATTGCATACCCCATTGAATCTCATGTATTTTAAAATATTTTTGAAAAAGATGTCTGAGAAATATGCACTTAAAAATTATAAACTTCTAAAGGAAATTAGCTGAATAATTGCTCTTGAGAAAAAAGTCAAGATGAAAGATTTTAAAACTTCACTAAATTTTAGAAACTAGAGCAAATTTCAAAACAATAAGTTATAGGAAAGAAAATGAAATCTATCCAAAATTATTTTACATAATTATTTACATTTTACTAACATTAACAGTGAATCTGTTGGGCATTTGAGAACAAATAAGAGAAGGGACAATGCATCTCACTGGCCCAGATATACCTTAGGACATCAATGAAAATCAATTTGATAGTCTTATACTAGAATTGTAGAATTTCAGAGCTAAAAAGCCTTCAGAAATATAGTCCACATCTTTCAGTTTATAGTTAAGGAAAAAGAATTTGCTGAGATCTTACAGTTAGGTGGTGAAAGACATGGGACTAGAATCCAAATCTCCTGACATTATCAGATTATACAATGCCATTATCAGGCAACCCAGTACAAAGCACTCTCCCATGTGAGACAGTTATAATGTATTCCAATTTGTCCTTTTAAATAAGCAGGAACTATATTCTAGTGGAATTTAATGATATTACCTAGTGCCATGGAAAGACTTAATTTTTTTAAGTAAAAGCTTACAAAGCTATCTGTCTTTACCATTCAGGCTATTAGTTTCTTTAATACTTCAAAGATTTCATCAGTTCACACTTCAATCTCTCCACTAATGATGATAAGAGATGACTTTTATATAACATCTTGAAATCTGCAAAACACTTTAATAAATGATCTTCACAACATGATACCTATTTTACAAATTAGTCAACTGAGGCTCAGAAGAGTTAAATGACCTGCTTGAGGTCCCATAGAGTAGAAAGTGTCATAGTCAGGATTTGATCCCAGGTCCTCCCACTCCAATTCCAGCACTCTTTCCACTGCACTGTGTGACCATAGCTGTGTGACCATAAACAAGTCATTTAACATCTCTTCACCTCAGTTGACTAATTTGTAAAATAAAGGGAATGAACTAGATGACCTCTAAGGTCCCTAAGCTCTAAAGTTATAATCCTATTGTAGTCTGATGTAACTTTGAAATACTGTTCCCTACTCTTTCTTGTTCCTTCAGGCTTCATGGAGTAGGGAAGCGATAACACCAGGTTTACTTTGTCATCCCAAATTGACAAGCTCTTCACAGTTAAGTACATATTTTGCTGGAAGTGTCTAGTGTATGCTCCATAGGGTACAACTCTTCTATGTTATGATCAGAAGTAGGACTTAAAACCAGGTCTTCCTAATATAAGTCATAATCCTTCTAAATTGCTTAATTGCTATATCTTAAAAAATAAATTAATTGCTCTAGAGTCATCTTGGTGATGAGCCTATCTTAACTTGTTTAGGTTGGACAACAGTACTTGAAGCTTTGCCAGCTTAGTAGGATCTGCCAGAACTTGCACTCTTCTGAAATGAATTTGAATAGTCCAAGGTGTTGTCCATGACCTTGGTGCAAGGTCATCCCTATCCCAAGATGAGGCAAGAGCATTAAAAAAAAAAAGTTCACATGGGAAAACAGAGGAATCAAACAGGTGGCTCCACAACACTCCCAATGCAGTACAAAGCAAAATAAAATGTTATTGGGAAATATTTAGCAAAATAAATAAAAATATAATAAAACACAGATGTGATATTTGAAAACTAAGCCTTTATGCAGTCTGTAGGGATCCTTATGTATGGATTAGTGGCCCCTGCTTCTCTTTGACAGTCTTGGTTTAATGCACTGATGGAGCTGAGAAGTGGTCCAACCATTTTGGAAAGCAAATTGGAACTATGGCCAAAAAGCTGTTAAACTGTGTGACCCACCTACTATGACCCTTTGACCCAGTGATACCACTACTAGTCTTTATCCACAAAAAGGTCAAAGGAAAAGGAAAAGGACATATATGTACAAAAATATTTATAGCAATTCTTTTATGGTGGCATAGAATTAGAAATTAAGAAGGTGCCCAAGAGCTGGGAATGGCTGAACAAGTAAGTTGTAGTGACTTATATGACTTAAACTTTATGGTTGTGCAATCAAAGGACCTGGGTTGCTCTGCTTCTTATTATCTTTATGACCAGGATATTCAAGAGGAATAGCATCTCTGGTGTGGGGGACTGCCAAGCCCTTTTCAGGGCTGCTCATCCACTTCTGGTGTCCACCTGATTCACATATAGTGACTCTATGTGAATGTGATGGAATGCAATTGTGCTGTAAGAAATGATGAAGATTTTTGCTCAGTGGGGAGAGCAGTAGGCTACAGTAAGGAAGATGTGAATTGAAATGTAGCCTCAGACACTTACTAGCTGTGTGAGTCTGGGTAAGTCAACATCTATTTGCCTCAGTTTCCTTATCTGTATAAAGGGGATAATAATAGCACCTACCTTGTAGAGTTGTTGATGATCAAATGAGGTAATACTTGTATAAAGCACTTGAGCACAGTGCCTGGCACATACTTAACACTACAAAAATGTTAACTATTATAACCATTATTATTCAGGAAAACCTGAGGAGATGCAACGTGAAGAACCTGGAGAACAATTTATATAGTCAGAAGTGTAAAGTTAACTAATTTTGAAAGACTTAGCAACTATGATCAATACAATGATCAACCACAATTCTGGAGAACTCATGATGCAAATGTATCCACCTCCAAATAGAGAATTGATGAATTTGGAGCGCAAATAGAAGCATACTTTCTTTTTATTATTTTTTCTTTTCCTTTTTTTTTGAAATGGCTAAGGGAGGAGAGAAGGGAGGGAGAGAATTTGGAACTAAAAATTAAAAACAATAGAATTCTTAAAAGAAATAAAAACAAAATAAAAATAAAAAAGAACTATACCTTGTAACCTTTATAAAGTTAAATTCTGTAACATTCTAATAAGAAAAACCCTAAACTAAGAATCAGAAGACTGAGATTCTAGTCCTGGCCTTTCCATTAATTTGACATGTGTGATGTGGGGCAAGTCACTTTATTTTCAGGACCTTTGTGTCCTCACCTGCAAAATGATGGTTTGGGATTATAGATATTTTTGTTCTATCATTTTCTTTTTAGGCTACTGATTTGTTAGGATGCAAAGAAAATAGACATGAGAGTACTTTTAAACTTTTTGTATTTGAGTGTGTAAAAGTAAAATAGCAAAAATTATAATACATTCTAATTTCTATAATACATTATAACAATTAGAATTGTATACCTTGAACTATGGCTCTTTATGTAATTCAATTCAATTGAAGAAACTAGACACCAGAGATACAAAGACAAAATGGCAGTCCATCCCTTTTACTAGAATGAATACAATATGTACATAAGTAAATACTATATATATATATATATATAATAGTATTACATATATAGTATACTATTATATATATACACATGATATGTATATATATAGTATATATAAGTATACTATATATAGTATATATAGTATACTATTATATGTATATACATGATATGTATATGAAGATATATACATACATATATATGTGAACAAAAAACAAACACAAAACCTTTCATATAACTCTGTCATTCTTTTAAGCTCATCCTGTATCTCCTCTCCCTTTCAAAGCTGTACTCCTAGGAAAGGTTGTCTATTGTTGCCCAACTCCTCATCTCCTATTCACTTTTTTATCCTTTGTAATAATAACACCACTTGACTCCTTTCTCCAAAGTTACCAATGCTTTTTTACCTACTAAATCCAATGGCTTTTTCTCAGTCCTCATCCTTTATTTTCCTGCCACTTTGGGCAGTTACCCCGACCCCAACATGAGATGGTTTATTGAATTATCTGTTCTCCTCTCCCCCCACACACACTTCAGATGATTTACTTCATAAAAAGGTCACTTTGGGACTTCATACAGATAAATTCTTCGAATCAGGCTTATGACTATTAAAAGTTCGGAGGTCTTAGTGAACACACACACATATATTATATATTAATCTGTTTGGCATTTAAAGCCCTTCACATCTTGGCTTCCTCCTGTCTTTTTAGTCTTATTACACATCATTCCCCTCCAGCCAAACTCTCCTTCCTACTATTTGTTTCTCAATAATACTCTTTCCCATCTTTTGTACTGGCTATCCCCCACACATGAAATATGCTCCCACCTTAATTCCTCCTATACCTACCTTTTATCAAAGTTCAGCTTAAACATCACCTTATATTGTATGTTTTTTGACTCTCTTCCTCACGCAGTTGCTCAAACCCCTAAATTATCTTGTATTTGTATCTTGTATCTAGGTATCTAGGTGCCCACATAGACATGCTATCTCCTCTCACTAGATTGTAAGCTTCTCAAGAGGGACTTTTATTTCTGTTATTTGATCTTTAGTTCCTGGCACATAGTAGGAATTTAATAAATGCTTGATTTGGTTGATACAAATGGTATGTGGTATTTAAAGGGATAGATGAAACTGAGTCTGTGGAAAGGCAATGTAGTGTGATGCAAAGAACACTGGTTGGAACAGAATACTTAAATTCCAGATGCAGCTCCTAACGTTAGTTGTATAACCTTCCTGACACTCCCCCCCTCCCCTTTTGTAATATTTATGCTAGCTTTATTAAAGGATTCTTATAAGGAATGCATTTTGTAAACACCAAATTGCCATATAAATGTGTGCTATTAGTATTTGATTTTTAAATATATGTCTAACATCAACTTAAAAGTATAACCACCCCACAATTGTTTATTTGATACTAGACAATAATTATATCATTTTGTGGGTAATTTTAACCAAATTGTTGGCATCCCTAAAGTACATTAGAACATTTCAAAGAGGGTTAGATTCTAGGATTTTGGGGACCTAAATTTTAGTGGTCCCGTTACCAACCTGCTATGTGATCCTGGAGAAATTACTTCCCATTTTGGACCTCTGTAAAATGAGGCTTTATGAGATCAGCTCTAAATTATAAGTTAAAGTTTATTCCTGGTAATCCTAGGATATATAAATTACTGGGTTTATATACCTTGCATTTGTATAGCATTTTGCACTTTTCAAAGAGTTTTTATATACATTCTCATTTGTTTATCATAAGCATGGTAGATATATTTAGCATTTTACAATCGAGGGAATAGAAGTTCAGGGAGTTTTAGGTGATTTGCTCAAGATCAAAGCCTCATGGGTAGTGGTGCCTGGAATTGAACTTAAAGTACTCTTTCCACTGCATTATGTTTCCATGAAGTATCAATACATAGAAAACATTGATTTTGATGCTATACTTTACATTTTCTGTGCTTCAGGTTCTTTATTAGTTAAATGGGGAAGGGGGCTCACACTAGATGATCTCTAAGGTCTTTTCTAGCTCTGATAGCTAAAACTTTTAGAGTTCTTTCAAATCATTCAGTTGATAATTTATTAAAGAGGTGAGCCTTTTTTTTTTTTTTTTTTTTTTTTACAGATGAAGCTGAGACCCATGGAAATTGTGACTTGCCTGAAGTCACACATGTAGTGAATAAATAGCAGGCTGACATCTGAACCCAAGTCATATGAAACCAAATTGAATGTTCTTTCTAGGGTCTCACATTGCTTTATTTTTAAGGAATCCATATTGAGTCCACTTGTCTCCAAACCGTATTTGTAAAATTCTCTTATTTGCCTATTCTAATTTGACTTTGGTCCATAGCCGTGATTTTATTGGTATAGGTAAGTCCCCAATGAAGAAATCTCTGCCAGTTGCATATCAGCAACTTCTACTCATAGAGTTGCTTGGGGAACTAAGAAATTAAGTGACTTGCTCAGGCTCATACAGCCAATATGTATCAAAGATATTCCTTGAACCTAGGACTTTCTGACTCTGAGAACAGCCTCTGCATTCACTAAGCTGTGCAGCTTCACTGTCCATAAAGTTAAAAACCAATTTTGGGGGTGTTTTTGCTTGTGCATAAGTTTTTGCATATATTCTATCCTTAATAAGTTAATATAAATTTAGCTAAGGCAAATTCCCTCGATATACAGGGTCTTTACCCCCTGCCATCCTTCCGTCCCCTTTCCCTCATCAACTGTACCTTAAAAATTATAAAACTTTCCCATACAAATTTTTGTATTACTTTTGCCTCACTTAAATTACTGCTTTCAGTAGATTTAAAAAAATATGCTTTTTTTCTTTACCTTTTTTTTTCAGTATATTCCTCTCATTTCCAGAGAGCTAGCCTATATAGCAAATTTCAAAATGGAATAAAAAAAGACTAGTTCAGTAAAACTAATCAATGCATAGAAAAAAAAAAACCTGACGGTCTCTATGGCGTTCCACACTTGCACTAAGGGAGAAGACAGTAGCAGAAGTGTGATTAAAACCATCCCTTCCCTCTTTGCTCCACTTGCTGAGGAGAGAGACTTAACTGCAGGTTTGGACTGCCAATTCCACTTTGAGTTTGCCTAACAGTGCAAGGCAAGGAGGGGATGGAGGGGACTGCTATTAGAAGAGGAGGGGTTGGCCCTAGGATAGGGGCTGAAGTGCTATAGTCCTTTCTCTTTGAGACTACCCGACTGCATTAATAAACAGTCATCCACTTGGGTGGTAGTTGGGGAGATATCTGTCCACAATCTCTAAACATTTCAGGGCCTTTAAATCCCTAATTGAAGCTCTAAGCTCATGTCCAACCAATCCCCTCTTTCTCAGTCTGACACTGTCTTTTCTGTATTGCATATTTTCAGCAACAGGAAGGAGGAAAAAAAGGAAGAAGGAAAGAAAGAAAGAAAGATTAAAAACCTACCTGTTTCACCAAGCAAGGTTTCTTCCTTCCCAGCGAGTCGGGCAAAACCTAGTGCTTCTTAGGCCACAGACTTCCTCTGTTTGGCTCACATGCATGCGTGGTGTGTGTGTGTGTGTGTGTGTGTGTGTGTGTGTGTGTGTGTGTTCTAAAGAAAAGAAGAAACCTAAAAGTAAATCAAAGGGACAGCAATTACCCGTCCTCACTGCAAGCTGGTCAATCTCTTTAGCCAGCAGCATGGCTGCCCACTCTGGGCTCAGGAAGCCAGTCCCAACTAATTTAAGACCCTTTTTATAAGCCAGCTGAAGGTGACTCATAACCAACGGTTCGCCTTTTCTGTGAACCCCACTGCTTTTCCCCCTTCCTGTCTGTTTTTCTCGTAACTTAAGACTTGGGGGGAGGGGGAAATATTTTTAAAGGAAATGTAGAAAAAGCCCAGGGTCCTGGGGACTGGTGTTTCCCCCTCCTTCCAAATGCACTTTTTTTCTCTTTTCTTTAATGAACACTATGTTCTTTCCTGCTCCATGTGGGCAAGAGGCCTCCTTTCTCACTTTTGTCTTTTAACTAAAAGGAAATACAGGCAAGTGTGTTTCAAACTCAGACAAGTCAGCAAAGTGTTCCATACAGCTAGAGGGGAAATGGGCTGAGAAGTCAGCCAGTCTTCCTGAGAAATTCTATAGTACACTACCTGGGCTATAGGAACCAGTCTCCTTAGGGCTGGGATGGGGACATTAAGTGAACAAGGTGGCTGTGTATGATATGAACATGTACGAGTAGAGAAGAGAAATCACTTCAGGATTACTGGACAGAATGGTAATAGCTGGAAGAATCACCTCGACTGGCTACAACTAAAGTGTACAAAGAACAAGACAGGAAGTTAGGAGACTTTCTTGTAAAGTGATATTGGACAAATTTCTCCCTGACCTTAGTTTCCACTCTGGTAAACAGAGAGTTGGACTAGATGATCTGGAAGGCACCTTTTTACCTGGAAATTCCATGATTTTAGACAGCAAAAAGGCTCCCCCCCCCACTAGACTATAATAACAAGATCAGGGAGAGGCAAATGAGCCATTAAAACTGGGGGATCTTATATACAAAGGAATTTTGTATCAGAAATTATCAGGGGGTATATAAAAATGTAAGGGAGAGGAGGAAGAGATTTCTAGTTGAGAATGCAAATGAGCTGGTGTCTCCAGATGTACTAGTGTGATTCCAACTTTGGATTTATAGCTGACTCTTGGATTCAGTCCTAGATCGATTAACTGATTTGCTTATTGCTTGAACTGGGCTTTGATTTCATTGAGATGGGGGAATGCCTAGTCAGAAAAACCAATGAGAGAACCTTAGCAAATATAATCCAGTCCAGATACCCTTGCCCCCAACCCCAAGAAACAGGAACCTAGAGAAAAGTGAATTACACAAGGTCATAGAGATTGTTGTTGTTTGTCCTTTGTTTTTGAAGAGGACCAATGATATCACAGGTGATTGTAGGTGAATTGGTTTTAAGTGAGGCAGAGTTGAACAAAGTGGTCAGCCTCATTCCCTTTTCCTGAGTCATTGAAGTCCAGCGGCAAGACAAGAGTCAAGATGACTGACTGGCCATAGCTTGGCGTGCGGTGGATAACCTTGATATCTTCAATGCCTGACCAAGCTCTAAGCACTCCACAGCACCTGCTTCAGCCACTTTCACGGCTGTTGGAACAAATTATTCTCATCTGCTCACTCCACTCAGGAAAGTCTTCACATCCCCTTACCTCACCAAAGGGTTTGAGGCCTGTCTGTTACCCTCAACCTGGTTTAGCCTGGCTACTGAGACTGTTTACCATGGTGTGGCTGCCATGCTTTCTTCAGCTTCTTGGAGCCACAGGTGAGAGGTGGTGAATCAGGTGGACACCAAAAGCTGATGAGCAGCCCTGAAAAGGGCTCAGCAAGCCCTCATACCAGAGATGCTATTCCTCTTGAATCCCCTGGTCATAAAGATAATAAGAAGCAGAGCAACTCAGGTCCTTTGATTGCAAATAAGTGTTTTTTTCACTACACCATGCTATCCAATTATTTACCAAGTCATGCTTTGATTATGTATCCATGATATCATTTCCATCCTATTTTCTGTTCCCAACATCCTTACCATGCTAATATAAAACCTTTATTTCCACCTGTATGTGGCTGGCAATATATATTAAATAGGAATGGAAAAACTAGAACTAAGAAAGAATAAATTTACTGTTCAAAATCCACAGATGACTATAGAATAGGGTCTTATTACCACCTTTCCAGAAAAAAGACTAACAACTAGATAATAATCTAACAACTTTCTGTTTCTATTCTCCCCATCACTTTCATTTTTTTTTCTTTTTACAAGGCAATCAGTGACTTGCCCAGGGTCACACAGCTAGTAAATGTAAAATGTCTGAGGTTAAACTTGGGTCCTCCTGATTCCAGGGCCAGTGCTCTATCCACTGCCCCACCTAACTGTCCCTCTCCCCATCATTTTCAAACCATCCTTCACATCAGTGCTAGACTACGCTTTATGCATAGACCTAGTCTTGTACCATCTCTGTTAAGAACAGTTTAAAAAATATCAAATTTGGAATCAAAGGATCTGGGTTACTCTGCTTCTTATTACTACCTCTATGACCTTGTATAAGTCACTTTTCTCTAGGCTTTCGTTTCTTGACCTGCAAAATGGGACTATTCAAATAGTTGATCTCAAAATTATTTTCCATCTCTAAAGTTTATGATATGAGGTGAGGGAAAAAGGAAAAGAATTGAAGATAACAACTGAAGAACATTGAAGATAACCTAGACCATGAGAGACTGGGTAATTGACACAACTGACAAAAATGGTGAGGCAAATATGAGAAATGGTGGGAGGATTCTTTTGAGGGTGCTGTGGATAATCTTTGTTCTTGAAATGCTGAATTTGAGGTGCCAGTGAGATACATACATACATACATACATATGTACATTCATATAAAAAAAGAATGTGCAGGTGTGGAAATATGGAGTGGCCTTAAGGCTAGACATAGAGATTTAGGAGTCATCCATATAGAATAGTCGAAGCTTTGAAGTGGATGAAATTTCTGAGAGAGAGAATACTACTAACTCATATTCACATAGACAATTAAGGTTATAAAGTGCTTTCCTTATAATAACCCTGTAAAGTAGGTAGAGTATTATTACACTCAATTTTTATGTGAGGAATCATAGACTACAGGGAATTAAGTGATGTGTCCATCATGTAGTTAGTGTCTGAACAAATCGTGGTATATGATTGTGATGGGATACTATTATGTTATAAGAAATGATGAATTCATTGATTTTAGAAAAAAAACATGGATAGACTTGTGTGAAATAATGAAGAGCAAAATGAGCAGAACCAAGAGAACATTGTATACCATAACAATATTGTTTTAAGAACAACTTTGAGTGGCTAAGTAATTTTGACCATTATAAATACCCAAATTAACTACAAAGGACTTATGAAGGAAGATGCTATCTGCATCCAGAGAAAGAACTGATAAATGGAATTATATATAGAATAATTTTACAGATATACATATTTGTGTCCAATCATAGCCATTTCTAGGGAGGAGAGGGAAGAAAAAAAGCAAAAAAGAAAGTTACATAACTTTTTTATATATTTAAAAGGAGAAGCAAGTTGTAGATAATAGATTCGCAGTTTCATGTGCAACCATCTTTTTTTAAAAATTCTACTATGTTATGGAAATGCTTGTTTTATTTCATAAGTTAAAAATAAAATAAATAAAATTTTAAAAGAAGATTTGAGCCAACATTTCCTAACTTCAGGTCAAGGGCTCCATTCCACTGCTGTCTCTTAAAAGTCAGCCAAGAGTAAAACCTTGGGGGAATATATATTTTAAGGCACTAAGAAGGGAGAAAGCAGTTGAAGAATGAGGACAGTGAGGTGTTTTAAGCCAAGGGAAGAGAAAGAATCAAGAAGAGTTCACAGTGGCAAATACTGTAAAGAAATCAAAGAGAATAAGGTCTGAAGGTCTTGGATTTGAAGATCAAAGTCAGTCCAGTCTCCTCTCATAGCTTTGATATTTACTAAAATAAAGGTACCATGACCAATATCCTATGAGAGCCTCCTACATTTAATCCTGCCTGAAACGGGCTGGGATAACTAGTACAACTAGCCTTTGATTAGGAAAGTACTATTTAAAGTATCCTGTGTTCAGAGACACTTTATAGAACTCAGGAAACCATTGAATGTTGTTGAGCCTTAGATAGTAACTGGAAGAGAAGTATTTCAACCTGTTATACATAACAGGTTGGATGAAAAGCAACAAAGTTGCAGAGGGACAGTAGTTGACACAACTTTATTTCTACATGGGAGAGGAGAACAGATGCCAATAGGAAACAATGTCAGGATCAAGGCCCAGTTGCTCCTTGGTGGCTTCTGGATACTGAACTGTGCAGTGACTTTTGTAGTCTGGTTGAAAGGCCAGAGGCCTTCAGGGCTCAAACTTACATAGAGTTTTAGACAAGGAGTCAGCTGGCACCAACAGAAGGATACCTTGGGATCTGTAAAATGAGGATTTTTTTCTAAATTGCCTAATAAATAGTGAGAAATGAGGGATAGCGACATAAGGCAACTAAGGTTGAGGGGATGGTAGTAATGCCCAATCTCTGAGTGTATTAGCCTTGGCAGACATGCCTCCTATGGGGCGAGGGTTGTATCAGTGAAATAATTTTCACCGGTCAACATTCTACCACTGAAGTCCTAGTATCTGTTACTCAAATCAAAAGAATCTGGGCCATGCTTAAGGTGGAGAATGAAGGTATCAGTGATCTGGCACTGAATGCATTACATCACACAACAGATTATCAACAGGATGATGACTGACTATCACATAGAAATTCAGGGTTTCAAAGGCCCTTCAGGTCCATCCATCAGGTATTCCTGAGCCAGGTGACAGAGCCATCAGCGGCTGAAGTTAGCCTCTGTTGCTGCTGTTGTTGGAGTCAAGCACAGGAACGACTTCAGTGCTGTTGGCACTGCAGTAATGTATCTGGGGAAAAACACAAAAACAAGAGTCCCCATGAAAGAACAGGGGCACATTCACGGTGTCACCTGGGTCTAATTGGCTAGGTTGAGGATCAAACGGGGAAAAAATAGGTCTCCATCAGTTCCCATCCAATGTCAGTCAATAAACATTTATTAAGCACCTGCTACGTACCGGGCACTGTGCTAAATGCTGGGGATACAAAGAGAGGTATTAGACAGTCTCTGCCCTCAATGAGTTCATAATCTAATGTGGGAAACAACACATAAAAAGAAGCTGAAAAGCCGGGGAGATAATAGAGGTTACTTAGCAAAGGGGCATGATGAGCTGTGCGGCTGGGGTTGGAAATGATGATGAGGATTCCTTGGGTGTCAATCACTTTTAAATGGAGGAGGACCAGAGAGGAGCTCCCCATCATCTACTTCTCACCCTCTACAACCAGAGTGAGGAAGGGAAGGACCTCAGGGACAGGGGGTGCTTAGGAAATGTGAGTTTATGAGTTGGTTTCTTCTTGCAAAATAATGTTTCTGGAAATTATGGGAAAGTAGCCAGGTAGAAAATGAATTTCCTGAGTGCCATTCTTAAATAGTGAAGAATCTGGGAGAAACTCTCTGATGTCCATCCTCCACCCTCTTCAATCAGAGGGAGGGAAGAGTCCCCCAGGCAGGGGATGCTGAGGATTTCTGGTGTTACTTGTGAAAATAAAGCAAGGATACAGGCCAGGGTCCAGGGTTCTCCTTCTCACTATCTTCTCTTTTGAGTCTGGTTGCTTTCTTACTAGCTTATGGGTGGACTGTTTGGTGACCAGAATCCAGAATGTTCCTCCAGTTCCACAGACTACTAACCTAGCTGGGACCTATTGATCACCACCTGCTGATTTCTACCAGATTGTCCCTCCCACCTTTCCTTCACCACTTTTGTGGACTGTAGGCCTAGGGGTCATATAAGAGGGCCTACATAATCCACTAGTCAAGATCTAGCCAGTCATAACTGTCTCCTTTCTAGAGAATCTTCTCTAGCGGTCTGGCAGAAAGTACTACAACCCTCACTTCCTTGGTTTCTTTCTGGGTAAGACAGCATCCTCTTTGGTGGGCTCAGTCTGGCATACATTTCTGTGACTAGTTCAGGCATAGATCCATTGTACTACTGAGGGAATTTATTGGGTGCAGGCTTTATCAGCCATATTATTCCATTTGGATTCCTCAATCACACAGGAATTTAACAATCAGCTCTCCCAAGCTCGTACAAGCTGGCTTCATCGACGCCACGCCACTGTACTGTATTGCCATAGGTTTTTCAGTTTGGCTGCTATGTGGGCTTACAGGGGTATCCCCATCCTAGACTGGACTTGATTTTCCAAGCAGTTTGGCGCTCTTTAGTGGGAGTTGCTGTTACAGTACATTTGATAATCTGGAACACTACTACTACAGTTCTGAAAGTCACTTGTGTGCCCCACAAGGTGGGAGCTGAGATGAAGCTTCTGAGGGGAATTCCCTTGCCTCTAGCACATAGGCATTCTGGTACTACAGTCATTTTGGCTCCAGTATCAAGGAAACTAAAAAAATGTCTAGTTCCCTTATTTGGCTTTTAGATAGTCATTTGGGCACAAAGCCAGCTTGCAGACCATACTCCTGTCCCTTTCTTTTTTTTTTTGCTTGATTTTAAGGGGATGAGGACAGGATAGAAGGTGGATTTTGTCTTTTTCTCCTACCTTGGAAGAAGGA
This sequence comes from Vombatus ursinus, assembly GCF_900497805.2. Lineage (NCBI taxonomy): Eukaryota > Metazoa > Chordata > Mammalia > Diprotodontia > Vombatidae > Vombatus > Vombatus ursinus. The sequence continues at coordinate 22,351,146 of NW_020954587.1, forward strand.
GGGGATGGCAAGGTTGGAGGTTCGAAGTTTTCAATCTAGCAGAACACAAAGCTAAGCTAGCTTCTTCTCCTCCTCAGAAGTATTTGGGGGTTCTACTGCAATCTGTTCTAAAGCTGATTTGCTATCCCTTCCTTGGATCCTCTTCATCTGTATTTTCTGATTTGTCCCATTACTCCTGCCTGTTTCTAGACTGCCAAACGAGGGTGGATTGGGAGAAGGCAGTGGGAAATGAGGCCTTTCCTTCTTTCTGATTTCCCAGCAATCAGCACTAGTGCTGCACCTTGAGGAGATGCCAAGAGATAGAATTCTCAATTCTCAACTCATCACTAGGAATTCTGAATGGTCCTGAGAGCCCCTTGACCTTGCAATTACCCTTGTAATCTGAGTTTACTGGCCACCCAGTCATGGGCAGCTAGGTGATACAGCGGATAGAGTACTGGGTCTGTAGCCAGTAAGACTCATCTTCCTCAGTTCAAATCTGGCCTCAGACACTTATTAGCTATGTCATTTAACCCTGTTTGCCTCAGTTTTCTCATCTGTGGAATGAGCTGGAGGAGGAAATGGCAAACCACTCCAGTATTTTTGGTGAGAAAGCCCCAAATGGGGTCATGAAGACTCAAACATGACTGAACAACAGCCATTCCAGTCACAGGGAAAAATTCATTTCTTCTTCCTAAACAATTGATTACTCATAGGGGTCCAAGACACACCCTCAATACCTAGCTATCTCACTGCTTGGTGAAGATTCCCATCTCCGCTTCACCTCCTTTCCCAAGAGTTCCTCCCTCTGGAAAGTTGTATGGCTAACTGCACTCTTCATCCATCTGCTGGGGGTGGGATGTGGTACAGGGGAATTTAGATGAAGAGCATCAGAGCCATAGTAGTAACTAACAAAACCTTATTACAACTCACAAGGAAGGAGGGGGACAGATGCCAACGAGGAATAATCTCAGTGTTAAGACCCCATTGCCTCTGGCCAAGGGCAATACACAGTAAGAGTGGACTAAGGACCTGGCAATGACTTTCACACTCTGATTGAAGGCCCAGAGACTCTCGGGGCTCAAACTTATGTGGAGTTTTAGACAAAGAGCTGGCTGACACTAATAGGAGAATGCCTTGTTCCCCATAGGGGAAGATGATAGTATAGAATAGGAGAATTCCCCATAGGGGAAGATAATCATATAGTTGGTACCAAGTGAAACAAAGTTATTTTTAGAATTGCCTAATAAGAAGTGAGGAATGAGGACCAGGGATGTACAGAATTTTCCTCTGTTCCAGTTTAGTGAGAAGTGAGGAGTGAGCAATGTCCAGTTTCTGGGCTTATTAGCCTTGCATCCAAGGGGACCAGGACCATACCACTAATCAAACCAGTTTTCTTGTTCCCATCAGGATTGACCGGTTTCATTAATACAAAAACTAGACCTGCCATTTTGCTAATAGAAGGAATTTCTAGATGAGGAAGTTCCCTCTTGCCTATTAATACTGGATTGCTTTAGAGCACTGAGAGTTTATTCCCAAGACTTCCTGGCTTCAGTGATGGCCTTCTGGCCCATTGCTGTCTCTCAATTAATATAGTGGTAGGCACATTATGTATTGTTTGTTAACTTTACACCTAGAATCACCAGGAAACTCAGAGTTGGAAAGAACCTCAGAGGTCATCCAGTGCTTCTTAAACTGTGGCTTGTGACCCTATAAATTTGGCGAGAGTAAAAGGCTTCTGAAAGTGCAGTGACCAAAAATTAATTCAAATTCAAACGCATAATGAATCTGAGGTGTTTCTGGCAGTGCTTGTCCACGTTGCATCTCACAACTTCACTGCAGCCTTCGTTCTGAACACAAAGCATGCACACTTTACGCTGCACGTGCCCTCTGAGCCACATGCTGCTGAAACAGGAAAAGGGGTTGGGAGTGGAAAAAGTTTAAGAAGCCCGGATCTAGCCCAAACCATTACTGAACAAGAATTCTTTCTGCATCATTCCAAAGAAAGTATTATCCTTCTTTGCTTGAAGACCTCAGAAGGACTCACTACTTGCTGTGTACTCTATTCTACTACGAACTCTGTTAGCAAGTTTTTTCTTATATCAAGTCTATATTTATCTTTTGGAAGCATCTACTAATCTGTCTGAGTCCTGGCCTCTTGGACTTTATAGAATGTCTAATCCCTTTTCCACATAACCACCTTTCAAGCAGACTATTATGTCTCACCTTTGATTCTCTGAGAAAAACACCCCCCCCCGCAATTTCTTAATTCGCTCCTCATTTGTTTTGACATAAAGGCCATGGATTGCCAGCTTATCAAAGTCTTTTTTTGAAATGTGGGGCCTCATACTGATCACAGTATTCTCAATAACTTTGGGAATGATGACTCCACAAACCAGGATTTTCATTATCCTGTGGGAAGAAGAGGGCTGAAAATGCCTTTTCTGGATTTCATTGAAGTTGCTACTAAAATTGGTTCCTGGGGCTGAGTTCTGTCTCCAAAGGATTTTCAGATATTAATCATTTTTGTTTAAAGCAATTTTTTAAGAAAAAAGAAAGCATCAGAGGGCTTTTCTCCCTGGCTTACTTTCTCTTCCTTTCAGTGGTTGCCATATCTTGGAAACTTGAGTCTGAAATGCATGTTTTCACACTTGTACTGCTTCTGTAAATGGTATAGTAGTTTGTCATAGGGTTATGCTATTTAACATCTTTTGGCTATGGAAATGAAGGAGAATTAAGCTTTTCTTCGTCCTTGCCCAACAGATGACCTTTCTCAATATCATTCACCGATATTAACATTATTATAGAAAATTTGAATAGAATTACTCTTTCAATCTTATCCTTCACTTTGTATCTCCCTCCCAGACAAGAATGAGCTAGATTACATACTGCTGATTCTATCAAGTTGTTACTGCTGAGTTACTATTTTCAGATCCTGATTAACTCTTATTTTTTTTTACTGCTCACATTCTTATACCTCTCAAATTTCTCTTTGGAATCTACTTATATCTCTCAACCCCTCAGCCCATCTACCTAAACATTTTTGTTCCCAATTTCTCTCTCAGTCTTAATGTGTCTCCAGCCAACAGTGAAAATCTGGTTTGCAATTTAATTCCACTTGCTCTTACTCTGTGCAGTAAAGAAAGGGGATAGTTGATCACCATCCTCTGTTAAATGATAGCATATATTTGAGGATCAAACACTAAATATTCGGTATTGTATAAAAGCTATCAAAACTTTCTGGGCCATAGCGTATTTTAGTAAGACAAATATCCTGTGGACTTACCCAATTCAATTTTCACTAGCTACAACAAAACAAAACAAAAATTCCCTCCATGACATTATGGAGTCCACTCCTGATGACCAGTCATGCTGCTCCTGATACAAACTGATATAATATGGCCCAGTACCCTTAAATTACAGTTAAGTTTCCATCTCTGAAGTTACTAGATTCAGAGTTGTAGGGAATTTTAGATTTTAGAATTTAGATTTTAGAAATCACCAACTTCTTCATTTTACAGGTGAGAAAACTAAGGCCCAAAGTGGTTAAATGAAATCCAAGATCACACAAGTAGTAAGAAGGAGATCTAGGTTTGAAACTTGGGTTCTTTGACTCTAGATCCAACATTCTTTCCACTGTACTATTACTTCATTTTTCTTAATATGAATTGGGGAACCTCATTTAGATACTAGCATGGTTTAACCTTGAATTTTGTGTCTGCCAGAAGACTATCTTTTTCCAGTAAATGATGGGTCACAGCTTCAATCAGGACAGAAACATCACTCAGAGTGCTGTAATTGAGTACTGTAATTTGTCCATGCCCTCTGTTCAGAAGGTGCTTTAAATATTTTGTCAACTAATTAATTAACTAAATTAGTGTTTCCAGCCTTCTCTTATCTAATAATCTCAATAATTTTGTATTGGATGCATTTTCCAATTCTTTGCTTCATTATCCTTCCTATTGTGTACAATGTGCTTTAGCCAAAAAAACTACTCCCTGATTTCATCCCAAATCTCTTGCCTCCATGCCTTGTTGTGGCATACTGCCCCTCATTGGATTATATCCCATATGTTTAGGGTGTCATCATTCTTGCAGATTAGCAACCCCAGAGTCATCCTTGACTTTTTCCTCTCCTTCACTGCCCATATTCAATCACCTGTCAAGTCCTCTCAATTTTACCTCCACAGTATGTCTCTCATACTTCCCCTTTTCTAGATTTACATGGCCACTATTCTACTTCAAGTCTGCATCATCCTATATGGACTATGGTAATCTTCTCCTAATAGTTTTCTGTCATTTTAGTCAATCTGATGAATGTGAAGTGGTACCTCAGATTTGTTTTAATTTGCATCTCTTTAATTATTAGTGATTTAGAGAATTTTTAAAAATATGGCTATAGATAGCTTAAGATTTCTTCTGTTGAAGACTACCTTACCTCTCCACATCCTTTGACTATCAATTGGAGAATTGCTCTTATTCTTGCAAATTTGACTCAGAGGTACTTGCTACATTTCCCCCCCAGTTTACTGTTTTTCTTCTAATTTTAGAGGCACTGATTTTGTTTGTGCAAAAACTTTAAAATTTGATGTAATCAAAATTATCTATTTTACCACCTGTAAACCTCTCTATCACTTGTTTGGTCAAGAACCCTTCCCCTATGCATAGATCTGACAGGTAATTTCTTTCATACTTTCCTAATGTGCTTATGATATTACCTTTTATGTCTAAATCATATATCCATTTTGAGCTTATCTTGGTATATGGTGTGAAATATTAGTCTATTGGTATATGGTGTGAAATATTAGTCTATGTCCAGTTTCTGTCTGGCTACTTTCCAGTTTTCCCAGAATTTTTTGTCAATAAATGAATTCTTTCCCTAATAACTTAGATCTGTATATTCATCAAGCACTAGGTTAATGTGCTCATTTGCTTCTGCATATTGTATATCTAATCTGGTCCATTGACCAACACTGTTTCTTATCCAGTGCCAAATTGTTTTGATGATAACAGCTTTTTAGTTTTCTTTGAGATCTGGTACTGCTAGGCCCCCTTCCCATTTTTTTTCCCATTGATCACTTTGATATTCTTGACCTTTTGTTCCTCTAGATTAATTTTATTATTTTTTTTCCATCTCTATAAAGTAATTCTTTGGTAGTTTGATTGGCATGACACTGGATCAGTAAATTAATTAAGGTGATATTGTAATTTTTATTATATTGGCTCTGCCTACCAATGAGCAATTATTATCTCTCCAATAATTTAGATCTGTCTTTATTTTGTAAATACTGTGTTTATATAGTTCCTTTGTGTCTCTTGGAAGGCAGACTCCTATGTAGTCTATACTATCTGTAGTTATTTCAAATAGAATTTCTCTTTCTATCTTTCCCTGATGGATTTTGTTGGTGATACATAGAAATTCTAATGATTTATGTGGATTTATTTTATATCCTACAATTCTACAGAAGTTGTTGATTGTTTTGACTAGTTTTTTTAAGTTAACTCTCTTGGGTTTTCTAAGTAAACCATTGTATCATCTACAAAAAGGTTTGTTTTTTCATTGTTTTTGCTTATTTCTTTGATTCCCCTCATGTTTTATTGGTATTGCTAGCATTTTTAGTACAATATTGAATAATGTTGTTGATAATAAACATCTTTGCTTCACCCCTGATCTTATTGGAAAGGCCTCTAGTTTATACCCATTCCAGATAATGCTTACTCTTAGTTTTAGATAGATGACTACTTATCATTTTAAGAAAAGCTCCATTTACTCCTATGCTTTCTAATTTTTTTTTTTAACAGGAATGGGTGGTGTATTTTCTCAAAAAACTTTTTTCTGCATCCATTGAAATAATCATATGATTTTAGCTATATTTTTGTTATTGACCTTGTCAATAATGCTTATGGTTTTCCTAATATTGAACCAGTATGCATTCTTGGTATAAATCTAGCATGTTCATAATGTATGAGCTTTGTGATATATTGTTATAATCTCCTTCTTAATATTTTATTTAGATTTTTTTTGGCATTACTATTTATTAAACAAATTGGTTTATAGTTTTCTTTCTCTGTTTTAGCTCTCCTTGGTTTAAGTATCAAGATCATATCTGCATCATAGAAGAAATTTGGTAATACTGTTTCTTTATCCATGCCTTTCCTCCCTCCCCCAAATAGTTTATGTAGTATTTGGATTAATTATTCTTTAAATGTTTGGTAGAATTCACCTTGTAGATTCTCCTTGGGTTTTTTTTCCCCCTTAGGGAGCTTATTTATGGCTTGTCCAATTTCTTTTTTTCTAAGGCAGGGTTATTTAAGTATTTTATTTTCTGTTCTGTTAATCTGGGCAATTTATGACAAATATTTTTATAAGTATTCATCCATATCACTTAGATTTTGGCTTTATTGGCATATAGTTGGACAAAATTGATTCTAATAATTACTTTTATTTTATCTTCATTGGTTGTGAATTCACTCTTTTCATTTTTGATACTAGTAATTTGTTTTTTCTTCTTTTTTTAAAAATCAAATTAGCCAATGGTTTATCTATTTTATTGTTTTTTTAAAACAACTCCTAGTTTTATTTATTAGTACAATTTTTTTTTACTTTCACTTTTATTCATTTTTCTTTTGATTTTTCTGATTGCAATTTTGGTATCTAATTAGAGTTTTTAATTAGTTGTTTTTCTAGTTTTTTTGTTTTTTTTTTAGTGGTACACCCAATTCATTGATCTGCTATTTCTTTCCATATTTACGTAAGCTTTTATTTCCCCCTAACTACAGCTTTGGCTGCATGCCACAAATTTTGGTATGTTGTCTCATTGTTGTCATTGTCTTTAATGAAATTATTCATTGTTTCAATAATTTGTTTTTTGACCTACTCATTGTTTGTGATTAGGTTATTTTGTTTTCAATCCATGCTTCAAAGGCCTTTATCAATTGTAATTTTTGTTACATTATGGTCAGAAAAAGATGCATTTAACATTTCTGTGGTTCTGTACTTTTTGTGAGATTTTTATGCCCTAATATAGAGTAAATTTTTGTGAAAGTGCTGCATGCAGCTGAGAAGTCTACTCCTTTCTAGTCTCATTCAATGTTCTCTATCATATCTAACTTTATAAAATTCTATTCATCTCCTTAACTTATTTCTTATTATGATTAGATTTATCTAGGTCTGAGAGGGGTAAATTGAGGTCCCCCATTATTATAGTTTTACTTGCTGTTTCTACCTGTAATTTGTTTAACTTTTTCATCAAGGATTTGGATGCTATGCCATTTGTTGCATATATGTTTAGTATTGAAATGAATTCATTGTTTATGGTACCTTTTAGCAATGTATGTTTTTCCTGAATATCTCTTAAAATTAGGTCTATTCTTGCTTTACCTTTGTCTGAGATCATGATTGCTATTCCTGCCTTTTTTACTTCATCTGAAGCATGATAGATTTGTGTGTCTTGCAAACAACATATTGCTGGATTCTGGTTTCTAACCCATTCTGCCATCCTCTTCCATGTTATTAGTGAGGCCTATATTGTTCAGAATTTTTATTAATAACTTAGGTGAAGACCTAGAAAGTAACTGTTTTTCTAATAAGTTCACTCAGACTGGCAAATTTTTTTGATGAACACTTTATAAAGATAAAGTAAATATTCAAATAAAGGTAAACAGTGTTTCCCCTTGCCCAGGGAAAAAGACTTCAGCTTCCCAAGAGGGAAATGAAAGGGAGGAAGGAGATACAGAATTGTCACTTTGGGGTCAACATCTTTTCCAGTATTCTTCGTCTCCCTGTTCCTGAGCAGCTCACATAGTTTCTAAGAATCGTGGTACCCATCCTCATGGTGGCTGCTTCTGACTATGCTTCTAATCTTCTTGTGGTTTCTCTATGTTTTTGTTGGGGGAGGGCTCCTCCTTGAGCCCGATCTCTCCGGAACTCGTTGGACAATTGTTGTCTCCAACACCTCCAGTTTCAAGCTTAGCTGTAGTGCTTGACTGGGTTCAAGCTGTGCTCTTAAAAAAAAAGGCAGTAACTCTTACCCTAAGTAACCTTAACCCTGGAAGATATCTTCTAGTTTTGTTCCCCTGGGCTCTTGACTCTGAGGCCTACCATTTTCCAGAAAGGAGACAGGAAAAAAAGGCCATCCTGGTCCTTCTGATCCACAACTCTTCCTGATATAGGACTGGGTCTTCTCAGTGAGAACATTCATCCCAAGTTATGATGATCATCTAATATATTTCTCAAATCCTTATCTCTCCAGGCTAGACCATAATCAGGCAAAGGCCATTTGCTAAATAATCACCAAATATCTCTAGGGTTCAGAGATGCCCAGATTTTTCATAAATCTCTCTTGTTGGTTCATGCAAATGATGGATTTGATCCTGGAGGCAATAGAATTACTGGAGTTGATTGAAATGGGGAAGGGAGTGTTGTCACATAATGAAACATGTTCTAGGAAGATCATTCTGAAAGCTGAGAGTGGAGGATGGATTGTACTGGGAAAGAGACTTGGGGAAGGGAGTCCAATCAGCAAGCTATTGCAAAGGGGAAGGTGTGAGGTGATGAGGGTCTGCATCATGGTAGTGTCTGTGTTAGTGGAGAGAAGAGGGGATATAGGAAAGATGTTATGAAGGTAGGAACAACAAGACTCAGCAACTGATTAATTATAGGGGGTGATAGAGAGTAAGGAATCTGGGATGATACCTAGATTGTGAACTTGGCTAACTGAGAAGATGATGGTACCTTCCACAGTAACAGAAAAATTATGACGTGGGAGGGTTTTTGGTGAAAGTTAATGAATTTAGTTTTGGACATATCCAGTCTAAGATGTCCCTGAGATATCCAATTTGAGCTGTTCAATAGACATTTGGAGTTATGAGATTGGAGGTCAGGAGGTTAGGGTGGGACAAATAAATCTGAGAATTATCTGCATAGAGTTGATAGTTGAATCCATGGGAACTGATGGAATTACCAAGTGAAATAATATGGGAGAAGAGAAGACGGTCCAGGATAGAGCTTTGGGGACACCTAGAATTAACAGGAGTCACCTAGATGGAGATCCAGTAAAAGAGAATGAAAAGAGAGGTCAAACAGGTCAGAAAAAAATCAGAAGAAAGTAGTGTCGTTCTTCCAAGAACCACCTTTTTGAGGAAGAGCTTAAATCAGTCATGCTTCACTCTCCGGACTTTGCCGCCATAACCCTCAAATTTTGCCACCATGGCCCCTTCTGCTTTTCAGCTCCTTTTTATGTGTTGTTTTTCATTTTAGTGTAAGTTACTTTAGGGCAAGGACTTTATTGGGGGGGTTGTATTTGTGTTCCCAGCACTTAGCACTTAATAAATTAATTAATAAATGCTTGTGACTCATTGACTCAAAGAAAGGTTCTTTGATGGAGCAATATTCAAAGAATGTGGGAAGAGATCAGATCAAGAATGCAAGTAGAGGGAACAGCCTTAGAAAGGATAAGGATTCACGGAAAAGAGAAGAGAAAAATTGGTTTGGAGAACCTCTACCATTCCATGTAGTCAAAGAGATGTTACATCATCTCTACATTTCTTCTTTAATTCCAGCCTGTTCTGCTTAGGTCTTGGGAACTATCAGGCTTTCTTCTGATGAATAGACAAGATGGCTAATCACTCATCAGTAAGTCAAGTTCACAAACAAGTTCCTAACTTGCAGTGGAACCTTAGAAACTGGAGTCACTGAGTAGACTTAGGAAATAATACAGTTCAGAAGCAAGACTCAGAGTATGGATTTGGGTTGACCTTTTGTCCATCTTGTAATAAATACTAACTAACCACCAAGATTTATGGGATAGATAAAGAGAGAAAATAACTTTGAGGTTAAGTGTTAATAGTTGGCCCAGAAAGGAGAAAAAGAGTGAAAGTGTAGGTCAAGAAGTCTAGGCAAATCTTCCATAGACAATGCATTCTCATTGATAGAACCATTTGCTGGTTCTGTATCATGAGCAGTGTTGGGAAGAGTATAGAATTGTGGGAAAACTGAATAAAACAACAACAACAGCAACAGCAAAAGCAAAATTAATAAGAAGGTGATGTGGAAAAGAGCTCAGATCAGGAGTTAAGAGACCAGCCTGGGCACTTGCCCAAATTACTTATTCTCTCTGGTCAAAGGAGGGGGTTAGGCAGCAGGATCTTATGAAAGTGTTTTTAAAGAAACATTTTGTTTCTCATATCAACATTTTATTTTATGAATCTAGAATTCTCCTTGAGTTCTTATATTGTTAGGCAGCAGGAATCAAAAATAAAAAATCTAGGAAAAAAATCCCATAACATTTTTAAAGGATCCCCGCCCCCTGCTTTGAACATGAAAGAACTCAAAGGCAAAAATAGAATGAATTTGGGGGAGACTTAAAATAGCCAGTTGTAATTTTGACAGTGCATTCAAATTTTTATAAAACGCTATTTTCTAAAGGTGAAAAGTGAGAAGTGATTATATGAAGATACATACTTCTCCTGTATTTGAATATTTTAAACAAAACTTAACTTTACATGACTCTCTAACATTTCTTTATATGAAATAAGCCTAAAGTTTAACATCATACTGTATATAATGTAACACTTGCTGAAAAGAATTAAGAAATATAATCCAGAAATAGTTTTAGTGCCTGCAAAAATTAATATCAAGAGAATTATATGACATCCAGATTAATTTTTGTAATATGCCTTGGTTTATAAAACCAAACTTCATTAGCTGGGAATAACCCATATGCATTCTAAATTTCCCATTTTGACTTAGGGTAAATTTTCTTGACCTCATATCAACAGATGACATTCTTTCTATGAATGACATCAGCTTGGAAATACCCTGTGGCTTCCTGAGGTACAAATTAACATTTCATCGTGATTCTCATTTACATTATTATTCAGACTTTCACTTCTCTTTTATGCTGTCATTTTGAAAAAGTGAAAATGAAACTGTCTCAGTGACCAGCTATTTACACACCAGAGAACAGAAAACTAAAATTTGATGTCATGTTTTAAAAGGGTCAGTCCAAGAAAATTGTAAAAGCTCCTTACAAATCTGTAACCCCAAAATTATTGAACTTAACTTATCTTGGTACTGGACCATTAGTTCCAGAATTCTGCTTTTTGGCTAGGAATATTAGTTTATGTTTTTTGAGTTTGTCTTTTTGAAAGTTCAAAATATACAAAAAACATATCATATTGATTAAAAAATTCCCAAAATGTCAAATTTATTTTTATGAACAAAGTTTACATTGCCAAAAGTATCATATGTGAAAATTCTCTGCCTGATTTTAGATTCAAAATCTTTAATTAACATTCCTTAACTTTGAAATGTTTTTGCATTTTTTTTCACTTTCTGTAGAACCATAAAAAGTATATCATAGGATAGAGTGTTATAAATTTCATAAGCAAATTTTCTCTTAAGAAATTCAGATTAGGTTTAATTACGTGGAAAAGATTGTTATTTGGTACAAGTTTAAACTTATATAGGTCTGTCTCTTAGAAACTGAATTTATATTTATATTTATAAGAATTAAAAAGAATTATTTCAATGTTTAGTCTAAGAATTCTTTAGGAATTTTACATGACATTATAGCTATTTTCTCTGAAAATAAGGCTATTAAAGCATTATAGGCTTATTCCTCCTGCTAACCTTAGGATTATTTTTCTCCAAATGACACCCCTCATTTCACAATTAGGTCTCAGTGTTTTATGTTTAGGGGTGACCTTTCTGACCAAAAATATTTCTCCCACTATGCTTGCCATAGTGCTAAAATGTCCCTTATCATGCTCCCCTCCACCTCAATTCTGCTCCTGACTAAATACAATAAACTTGATTGAATTGCTCCTATTCTGCACTGATTAACTGATTAACAAAACTTGACTCAACTTCCTCCACTCAGTTTAGGTTGAACATGCAAAACCCCTCTCCACACAACACTCTTTAGCTGCAGAAGCTCCCTCAAATATAGCACCCAACACTGCACATGACCCCACAATGCTGCACCCAGAAAACACCTAGGGATTTTTCAGACCAACTGTCCTACAGGGACGGACTGTGTCCTATTGGTCCACTCAAATGCCCAGGCTGCTGCTGATTGAGAAAGCCCTCCAAACCAAATCTGTGTTTGGAAGCTGAAGTCGAGACTGAGGGAATAGTCGTCATTAGCATGCTGCTTAATTTCTTTTCCTTTCAGTTTGGCTACTCACCTTATTTGACTTCCAGTCAAGTCGACTGACTGAGGATCGTGTAGGTCTCTGCTGAGGCCCAAGAGTCAGAGCCCTGAAGCTGCAGTTCTCTCTGTCCTGAAAAGGTCGTGTTCCCTGAAGCTCTCTCAGATCCCAGTTGTGTATATTATTTGTTACTGTTCCAGTCTCTGAGGGATATGGGGAAGGGAGAATGTGGTACTCCTTTAAGTGTGAGGATATATATTCTCAAATTACTGCCAAAACTTAATTTTCAAAGCACTTTGTAGAAATCTTCTCTTATACCTGCATAGGCCTAAACGTGTGTCTAATTCCTTCAACCAACTCCAATACATTTCATCATCTGATTTTATCTAATGGCTCTAGGAACTTCATTCCTTCTTAACTTGATTAATTAGGTTCTTTGGGAAGGTTGAAACTTGTCTTTTTCTGAGCCTTGTACTATAGAACCTCAAGGATGGTTCACATGTGAACCCAGAAATTAGTATTCTTCTATACTTCTAACACATTGTGATACAACTTAATAAGCAGATATCATTTTGTAAAGCTCTCATAGGTTATCACCTGTCTGGGTTGCTTGCAAAGGGCTTCCACAATCCAAAAGCAAAGTGTAGGAAATAGAAAATCAAGCCTCCCTTCTCAAAGGGAGTGCCTGGTTGCTGCAAAGCTCAGAGTACGTGAGGTTCTCTACACAATGATTAGGTAACTGGGATTGACCAAAAGTCACCTCTCACTCTTAGTTGAAGAACCAAACTACCTTGGGTAAAAACTGTTCCGTGATTCTCTTAGAATACAGTGTTACCCAACGGGGATCTAGACAAAACTTCTTCAGTTTTATAGGTCCCTATACCATAGATAAGAGATCCAAGCAAAATTCCTCTGGGCCGTTATATAAAAAGGGCACTTAAAGTTTCCCTAATGGATCCTTGCCACTGTGAGGGCAATCCAAATGGCATTCAAAAATCGTCCAAAAATAGGACAAGCAAGCTCAATTGAAAAAGAAAGAGAACAGGATTAGGTAATCTTCAAACATGTATGGGATTATCAATCATGATTAAACCCATAAGGTTATTACTTGGCATTTCTAGGCTGGCAGGAAAATCTTTTCTTATGAACCCGCAGGCCGTAAGGATCCTACAAGGTGAGCAGTTTAGGTCTGTTCAAAAACAAACAAACCAAAAACGAGGGATTCAAAACCCATGCTTTTTAAAATGGAAGAAAGGAATAAACATTTATTAAGCACCTTCTATATGCCATCCTTTGTGCTAAGAGCTTGACAATATTATTTCATTTGATCCTCACAACAACTTTGGGAAGTAGATGCTATTGTTATACCAATTTATAGTTGAGGAAACTGAGGCAGAGAAAAGTTAAAGTGACTTACCCAGGGTCACGTAATTAGTAGGTGTATGAGTCCAGATTTGAATTCAGGTCTTGTTTCTAGGCCCTAGGCATCCAATATGCCATTTGGTTAGCTGTAATAGTCATATTGGGTACAGTAATGCAGTAGATATTGGTACATAAACAGTCAAACAAGCAAAAGTTTTCACGGGGCAGCTAGGTAGTGCAGTGGATAGAACACTGTCCCTGGAGTCAGGAGGACCTGAGTTCAAATCTGACCTCAAACACTTGACACTAGCTGTGTCACCCTGGGCAAGTCACTTAACCCCATTGCCTAGCCAAAAAAAAAGTTTTCACAAATTAACTAATCTGAGTATAAGAGAACACTTTGAAGACCTGACTACTATATAATTATATACAATTAAACACTAGGGAAAAATGCTAATTTTTCTCTAGTGGATCTTGAAAACTAGGATATCCAATGATGAGAATCACAGAGAATTTCTCTAGTGGGTTCCTGAAAATGTGAGGGGTTCAATATCTGCCTCAAATGAAACCCTACCATGTAGCATCCTCTATGGGCTTATCCACCCAACTCCTACTTTCACAGACTGGGTGAGTTCCAGGAGGGCATTTAATTCTCACTTTAAGTTCTAGGGGGGGCTAACCCTGAGACATTGGGAAAGTACTATGACTCAACCCCCCATCCAGTGTGTTCCCTTGTATCAATTAGCCAGTTGATATCAATTAGTTTTTACAAAGGGATGTTTACTGAGAATGAAAACCAAGGACCAAAGTACAAAAACATCCCCTTTCCCCTAATTGGAAGGTATACTCTCCCCTTTGTACCTACTTGGTATTTGGGGAAAGTGAGTTCAAATTTAAAGTGGTTGGTGCATAGCTGTCACTTTCTCTCCTTCCCCCCAATCTGTTCATAGCTATATGAGTGCTGTGTGGGGACATCAGGCAGACACAGTCACTAGTGTGGCTGCCGTACCCCCCTTTCACCTTGAGGCTCATAGCAATTCTTCCTTCTCACTTGAAATGTGCTATGAAAGAGAACAAGAGATTGTCTGCTTGAGCATTTTGGATGTAGTGATGTATTATTACATGTGCTCTAAAGAGGTGGCAGGAAGCCTCTCCATTACTCATGCCTGAAACTAGTCTCGCTAAGTTGGATTCTATATGTTGGAAATATTCTAAGGGCTAATCCCTGACCTATTACAACGGCAAAAGGGAAACTGGCTCAAACTTACCCATTTGGCTAAAGATTTAGGCCCCTCCCAACTTGTTCCAGGATCTTGATGGTCTAGGATCAGGGGAGGGGAACAGTAAAGTCTGGATTCAATCAAAGGGCCGCACTTGAGGACCTAGAGGACCACATGTGTCCTTGAGGCTGCAGGTTCCCCACTCTGGTCGATGTTTTGTTTTGTTTTTGTTTTCTTGTTGTTATTGTTGTTTTTCAATAATCTATGGTATTGGGGGCAGCTAGGTGGTACAGTGGATAGAGCACTGGCCCTGGAGTCAGGAGGACCTGAGTTCAAATCCAGCCTCAGACACATAACACTTACTAGCTGTGTGACTCTGGGCAAGTCACTTAACCCCAATTGCCTCATCCCCCTCCCCCCCAAAAAAATCCAAAACCAAACAAATCAAAAACAAACAAACAAAAAACCCAAACCAATCCATGGTATTTCAACACCCTAAATTTAATGAAGCACATGATTCTAGTCTCAAGTGGCATGTACAACCAGGGAAGCTGAATGGTTCCTGGTTTTCATATATCTCCATACCATTTTGGGCAGGCCAAAGGAACTGTATATAGAGGTGGCTTTTGGGATGGTTCACAAGCAGCTTCTAGGGCTGTCCCAATATGTGTAACTTATGGATTGTGGAGGGATAATGATGGTTATTTCAGGATTGATGGGCCTAAATGTTCACATCATTATTAGGCTGTAGAGGCTAAAGCCTAAGATGCTATGTATTTAAGGTAACATTCAAATAGTCAGTAATAACACACAAATAAAGAGAAAAGCAGTTGGATGTAACATAAGATACAGGATAGGAATGGCCTTAAGGAACAAACTCTTGAAAATGTCTCCCTAGTGGTATATAGTCAAATGGTACTCTTGGGTGATTCGTAGGAGCTCTCTGTGTTGAGTAGTTGCTAGTAACTCACTCAGACTGCAGTGGGAGCTGGCTTCTGAAGCTGGCTGGTCATTTTACTCTGCTCCGTCAGAAGTTGTTCTAGCTCTCTAAAGGGATATTCTCTGCAAAACAAGCAAGTTAATACAGGATATTTCTGAGGTGACATTAATGAAGGAGCACTCTCAACGTAAAATTTGATAACTACTGCCATCTGGTGGCGTCACCCAGATGGGAAACAATGTTAGGACGTGGCTTGTATTTGGTAAATAAATAAATAAATGAAATAAAAAAAAAATATGGCGATTATATGGTAGGGTTTCCTGAATCTACCAGTGGTCTCACCAGTGATGGCTCAGGTCATAGTGATAAGTGTGTGGCTTGTGTAAATAATTCTAGTTCAGTCAGACCCAGCCTATTCATATGTTATACAATCATCTATATGGTTGTAGAAGTCAGTGCAGGACTCTTTAAAAGTGAGTGGACACTATTGGTCACTGGAGAACTGGGGAAATATTTGCATGTTGTAGCAGACTGTGGTAGTTTATAGTAAACTTTAATTTGAGACCATGTACAATATCATTGCATTGTGTGTACTCTTGGAGCATTAACCTCTATACCTCAAAGCAAGTGAATAACTTCTCTCCCTGAGGTGCCTTGGTGAATGCCTTTAAGTTTATTGTACTACTGGTATGAGGGCAGCTGCCATATTATGGCCTCTGGTAATACAAATTTTAGTATATCCTGGCTTCTACTAGACCAATTTGATTTTTATCCAGTGCCATATTCAGCATTGTTTGCTGCTTGTTGGTCCTGAAACCTACAATCAATGATTTCCATTTCCCGAAGAAGTAAGAACTTTTGAATGTCAGTGAGAATTTCTCAAAGATATTTGCCTTTGGTACTATCTACTATCTCTTCTGAAATAATGTCTCCGAGTTTCCTTGGGTGGTATGGGATGTGGGATTGTACTTTTAATTTTTATATTTTAAAAATTTCATTATTTATTTTTCACATTAAAAACATTTTGTGTTCCAAATTCTCTCCCCCCCACCCCGTCCATTGAGAAGGCAAGCAATATGATATCAATTATACATGTGAAATCATGCAAAACACATTTCTATATTAGACATGTTGTAGGAAAAAAAGCAAGAAAAATAAAGCGAAGAAAGTATACTTCAATTTGTACTCAGAGTTCATCATCTAGAGTTGTACATCCAGAATTCTCTCTCTGGAAACAGATAGCATTTTTCATCATGAGTCCTTCAGAATTGTCTTGGATCTTTATATTGTTCAGAGTAGCTAAGTCTTCGACAGTTGCTTATCATTACAATATTGTTATTAATGTGTACAATGATCTCCAGGCTCTGCTCACTTCACTTTGAGTTTAGTTCCTATAGATCTGCCCAGGTTTTTCTGAAACCATCTTCCTTGTTACAATAGTACTCCATTACAATCATATACCACAACTTGTTTAGCCATTCCCCAATTGATAGGCATCCCCTCAATTTCTAATTTTTTGTCACCACAAAAAGAGCTGCTATAAATATTTTTGCACATATAGGTTCTTTTCCTTTTCCTTTGATCTTTTCATGATACAAACCTAGCAGTGGTATTGCTGGGTCAAAGGATATACACAGTTTTATAGCCCAAGTGCACTCCTTTAAAAAAATGTTTATTTGAGAATTATTGTCAACTGGTCATGATGGATCCAGGGGACCTGCCACATTTCAGGTAGATTGTACTCAGGCAGTGTGGGAAACATTTTATGATTTTGTTGATTCCCATACACTAGTAACACTACCAATCCCTAGTGTAACTCTTCAGTGGTTAAATCATTGTATCACCTTAAGATCAAATTGGGGGAGTGCTGTTGGGGTGTTATTGTATTCAAGAGGTAGTGTGTAGTAGGAGGAAAGTTGGATTTAGGGTTAGAGGACTTGGCTGCAAAGCCTGGCTTTTTTACTTGCTACCTATGTGACCTTGGATAAGTTATTTAAACTCTTTGGGCTTCAATCTCATCATCAATAAAAGGAAGAGGTTGAATGAGATAGGTTTTAAATTCCTTTTCAGTTTTAAATCTGTAATTCTGTGATCCTATGCTTTTCAAATCCTTCAAATCCTGCTTTTTCTCAGATGTCAGTCATGCAAACCTCAAGGATTTATATAAGAACAGATTACCAAAGCCACTGGGATACAGTTCTAAAATTTAAAAAATTTCTTCC
Source organism: Vombatus ursinus (assembly GCF_900497805.2). NCBI lineage: Eukaryota > Metazoa > Chordata > Mammalia > Diprotodontia > Vombatidae > Vombatus > Vombatus ursinus. Next base: position 22,369,021 of record NW_020954587.1, read on the forward strand.
TTTTTCTTTTCTCCCTTCCTTTTCCAGTCCATCATGAGTTCAGCCTTGGTTTGCACCAAGTACAAGGGACCTTGGAGGTGAAGATCACACATTTTTTGTGCTATAGTATAAAAAAAATTCCCTGATGTTCAAGCCGAAACTACTTTAGCGATCTACTTCCCTTAGCCCTCCCATATCAAAACACAATGCTTTGTACATACTAAGTGCTTATTAAAGCATTTATTAGTGCTTTTTCATTCATTCATTCACTCATTGAGTCAGAGTGCTGTGCTGATGCAATGTTGCTACAAATCATAAAGGAAGCATGTACCTAAGAGACATTATGTAATGCTAAACAGGCAAAGAAAATTAGCCACTTCCTTATGCAAAGGCTTGGCTTTTGGCTTTGGCTTGCACTATATACTACAACCAATAAGCTCTATTGTCAGCCACAGAGATATTTGAGCCACATTAGTGGTAGCCAGGTCAAGTTACATCTGAGAATTTTCCTTCATTTGAACTTTTGGACACAGGTTATACCTTTTCTCACCTCTTGGGGCTATCCAATCTGTGTTCCCAAATATTTTGGGTATGGTCTTTACAGGTGTATTTTCCCTCTTGGGTTTTTCCACATCTATATGACCTATTTTTACAGGCATGCATTGGTCTATTTTTGGTCCAGTCATAATTTTGGTGGGGGGAGAGGATGAGGCAAGACCCAAGAAGGACAGACAGCTAAATGTGAAATATATCAGAGTTAATGTCTCTATTTGGTATTATAACAATTTTTTTTCACGTAAGCAAGTTACTTTATGGGGTCCAGGTTTAGCTTATTATTGTATGTAGCCTGGGCTGCTGGGTCCTAACCCTAACCATAACCCTAACCCTTGAGGGGCCTTTTGAGCATGCTGTTTGCTTGACATGGAGCCCGTTGTATTCCCTACAATGTGGGTGGGGTGGCCTCCTTTGATTGATTATCTGTAAAACTGGCAAGACTAAGTCATTCCTCCCTTTTAGCCACACTCTTTTCTGCCTCTTCTCACCACACCCCCTCCACAAGGAAAGAAAGACTAAAGGCAAAGAAAACTGGCTTCCATTTTGAACAGAAACCTGGTCCACATTGAACTTTACAAACTATGTGGAGCTCTCCCTACAGGGATTTGGGGCCTGGGGTTAACTTGGCATTGCCCTTTTCTCAAATGAGAAAACTGTCTTGGGTGGAAAGTCTTCCTATGATTCCTTCAGTGCATAAGACCAAGCAACTAGGGTCTATACAAAAGGTGTCCATTTCTACTGTTATGGGAAAAATATCTCCTCTTTGAGTTCATGTGGTAGGTAACTGCTGCTGAAATAGATCTACCACAATGCAGAAATTACAGAGGTAAGAAAAAGCTAGGTTTTATTATTATGCTTAAACATGATGTCAGGAAAAAAAAAAACTATTGAACAATTAGAGCTATTCAAAAGTTTACCTTGAAAGTTGGTGAGTTCTCTCGCTTTAGAAGTCTCTAAGCCAAAGCTATATGACCATCTATCAGACATGTTGTAGTGGGGATTCCTTTGTGTATGAGTTGAACTAGAAGACCACTAAGGTCCCTTCTAACTCTCAAATTCTATGAAAATGGTGATGTCATTGAGCGAAATGGATAGAGTCAGTTTAGGGGTCAAGATGTTGACTTTAGCTTTGGACATGTTGAACTTGAGGGGCCAGTCGAGGTGGACATATATATGGCAGGGAGTTGGAAATGTGCTACTTGGATTCAGGGGAAAGATTAGGGATATATAGAGAGATTTGGCAATCATCTGCATAGAGGTGATAATTTAAACAGTGTAAGTAGTTTATTAGGCAAGATCATCAAAGGAAGGAAGTGTAGAGCAAAGTGAAAAGAAGACCTATATTTAAGGAGTAGGAGGAGGATGAAATAATAAAGAACCAGCAAAGAAGAGTCATCAGATAGGTGGGAGGAGAACAATGTGAGAGTAGAGTCATCAAAGCCAAGGGGAGAGAGATTGTTCAGGAGCACTGGGTGGTTAACAGTGTTGAAAGATAGAGAAAGATCAACTGCAAAAAGCCTATTGAATTTAGCAGCTAAGAGATCATTGGTGACCTTTGAAAGAACAGTTTCAATAGAGTTCTGGAGTCAGAAGGCATTGCAAGGGTTGTGGTTACTGTAGAAATTGTTCCCCTCGTTCTTCTCACTACATTCTGCTTCATTTCATACAAGTCTCCCTAGGTTTCTTGAAACCACTTGTTTTTTCATTTCAGCATATTACATCATATGTCATAATTTGTTCAGGCATTCCCCAATTGATAGAGCATTACCTCAGGTTCCAGTTCTTTGCCACAAAACAAAACGAAAAATCAAAAAACCCTGCTATAAATATTTTTATATATGGGTCTTTTTCTTCTTTCTTTAATGACTTTGGGGTATAAGTTTGGGTCAAAGCATATGCATATTCAGATACTTTGGGGGTGCATTTCCAGAATGGCTAAACTAATTCCCCCAACAGTGTATTAATGTGCCTGTCTTTCATCAACCCTTGTAGAAATTATTGTTTTCTGTTTTTTGTTGTTACATTTTTGGCCAATTTTATAGGCATTAGATGGAACTTCAGAGTTATTTTAATTTGCATTTCTCTAATTATTAGTGATGTAGAGTGTTTTTTCATATGTCTATTCATAGTTTGGATTTCTTCCTTTGAGAAGTGCCTCTTCAGGTTAAATTATTATTATTATTAAATTATATACTGGGAAATAACTCTTGTCCTTATAAATTTGAATTGATTGCTTATATATCTTGAATATAAGATCTTTATTAGAGAAACTTTCCCAGTTAAGAATTTCCTTTAAAATTTTAACTACATTAATTTTGTTGGTACAAAACTTCAATTTTATATAACCCAAAATATCCATTTTATCTTCTGTTATTTTCTCTATTCTTATTTACAGTTGCAATTGCTCCTCTATTGTTTTAATGTGAACTTTTTTTATGTAGGTCTTTTATCCATTTGGAGCTTATCCTGCCAAACAACCCTTCAGTTTAATCAGCAGTTTCTGTCACATAGTGAGTTCTTGCCACTTATTTGGGTTTAATGAGGCACTGCGATATTATATTCATTTGCTACTTTAAGTTGTGTACCCAATCTCTTCCACTTACTGGCCTCTCTATTCTTTAACAGTTCTGAAATAGTTTTTGATGACTTTTATTTGTTAGTACAATCTGAGTTATAACACAGCATGCTTTACCTTGCTTCCATTCCCTTTCCCCTCATTATTTCCCCTGGGATCTTTTGCCTTTTGTTTTTCCGGATTGAGTTTTGTTATTATTTTTTCTAGCTTTATAATGTAACTCCTGAATAAGTAAATTAATTTAAGTAGTATTATAATTTTTTATTATATTGACTTGGCCTACCCACAAATAATTAATATTTCTCTAACAAAATAGATTTTTATTGGTGTATTTTGTTTTCACATTGCCTGTATTTCCCTTTACATCTCCTCTCTTACCACCCAAAGAGCTATTCCTTAAGGCAAGAAATTAAAAAAAAAGAGGAAAGAAAAATTAAGTGAAACTAATTGATTTATTGAAAAAATTGAACATTATATGCAATGTTCCACACCTGTAGACCTCTACATCTGCAAGGGGGTAGGGAAGGTATCTTCTCATATCTCTTTTCTTTGCGGTTGCTGTACTTTCCATTTACATTGCTAAAGTCATTGTGTACACCATTTTTCTGGTTCTGCTCACCTTACTTTGCATCAGTTCATATGTTTTCCCATGCTTCTGGGCATTCATTATATTCATCCTTTCTTACAGCACAGTAATATTCCATCACACCAATGCACCACAATTTATTTAGACATAACCCACAGGATGGGAATGAATTGCTTTTAGTTGTTTACTATGATAAAAAGTATTGCCATACATATTTACATATATATGGAGCCTTTATTATTATTTTTCAATGACCTCTTAAGGGTGTATATGTACCAGTGAAATTTCTGGATCAAATGTTATAGATTTATTATTTATCTTCCTTTGCATTTGTGGTGAGCCCCATGTGTTGTGAAGGGCCTATGTAGCTCCCATGCTGTCTCCTGCATGTAGCAGGAGGTTGTTGGTGTGTGGCTTGAGAGGAGGTGTAATATACATCTCTAGCCTCTTCTCCCCCTGACTCTTCTCCAAGACAAATTTTTAAACCCTACTAAGAGAGGAAGAAGGAAGTTGAGGCTAGAGGCGGCTGCTCTACTGTCCTTAGAGAGAGGAAGTACTGGGCTAGAATTATATCTCTCTGCTCCCTTAAATTTTGTTAGTCCAAGGGATGTGATTTTCTCTGCTTTCTCTCTCCTTTGTTTACATATCAAGAGCATATTTTATCATAGAAAGAGATTAGGAACATACCTGATTTCCTTATTATTGTAAACAGTTTGTGTAATATTGGAATTAGTTGTTCTTTGAATGTTTAATACAATTTACTTATAAATCTCTCTGATTTTGTAGTTTTTTTTTGTTTGGAAGTTAATTCATGGATTGCTCCCTTTGTTTTTCTGATATTGGGTTATTTAAATAATTCTATTTCTTCTTTTGGTTATCTGTTTTTTCATATTTTTATAAGTATTCATTAATTTACTCTAAGATCAATTTTGTCGTCATATAATTGGGCAAAATAGTTTCTGATAGTTTTCTTTATTTCATCTTCAATTGATATGAGTTCTCTATTTTAATTTTTGATATAAAAAATTTTGGTTTTTCTCTTATGAAAAATCAGATGAACTGTTTTTCTATTTTATTAATTTAAAAATCAGTTCCTAGGTTTGTTTATCAATTCAATGATCTTTGCTTCACGTTTTATTAATCTCTTCCTTAATTTTCAGGCTTTCAGCTTCATTGTTTAGATTTGTTGTTTACATTTTCTGGTTGCATGCCAAATACATTGATTTATAATTTCTCTCTTTTGGTAATGAAAGCATTTAGAGAGATAAAAATTTCTCCTAATAATTGCATATTATAGGTTTTGGCATGTTGTCTCACTATTGTCATTTTCTTTTATGAAATGCAACTTTGCCTCTCCATCTTCACTTTATTTGTTTCTTTATGTTCTGCTTTTATCTACATTACCTTGTTTACTTTTTTTTTGTGAGGCAATTGGGATAAAGTGACTTGCCCAGAGTCACACAGCTAGTGAATGTTATGTGTCTGAGGTCACATTTGAACTCAGATCCTCCTGACTCCAGGACTGGTGCTCTATCCACTGCACTACCTGGCTACCCTTCCTTGTTTACTTTTTTAAAATCTCTTAATGGTGTTTTTTTTAGCTCCCTGAACTAGTTTTCTCTTTCTGTTTTTGTTTTTTTTTTTGAGATGGGATAACTTATTTCATCACTTATTCTTTCTTTATTAGTTGCTTTTATTTACATTTCTTGTATTTCTATTGTTTGGGGGCGTTTCTAAGTCAAATATTTTGGTCACAGATTCCCCCTCCCCCCTCACATCCAGGGGAATGACTCAAATAACATGCTTTTATTGAATGTTCATTTTTTTTAATGATGATAGGTTTATTTCATTTTGGGTTGCAATTTGACTGCCTTTATCTTTTGTAATATCTTATTCCTTTTGCACCTTTTATTTCTAGTGGGTATAGAAAGTCATATTATTCAGATTTCATTTCCTTTATATTTAAAGGTCTTTTCTTTGACTACTCATAGAATTTGTTGTTTATCACTTGAATTGTTAAATTTAATAGCTATATACATACATACATACATATATGTGTATATATATTTGAATAGGTGATCTATGTATTTTTCTGGTTGATGCTTTGTTTTCTGCAATCACAAATTCTAGGCAATTTTCTTGTATTATTTCTTGCTTGATGTTATTCAAGTTTTCCCACTTCTTCTGGAAGACCTATGATTCCTAAATTGTCTTTGTGCGTCCTGTTTTTGGTACAGGCTCTTGCTTATATTGAGATCATATGCTCTTTTTATCATTATTGTCTTTTGTTTCTCTTCTTTCAGACTGTTCTTGAGCTCAGTATATTTGTATTCAAAATCTTTGGTTACCTTTTCCACTTCCTTGAAGAGATTTGTCACTATGGATTCAAGTTTTTATACTCTGTTAACTATTTCTACTGTGTAGGCTATAAATTCTGACATTTACATTCTTCTAATTTTTCTTTTAGGCTTTTCATTTCTCTTTTGAGCCATTGTGTAACATTTTCTTGTTGTTACATGCTGTCTTGGGAATTCCACAGATTTCCGTGTTTCCTTAGAACTTGGTTTAATTTCCTTTGTCCTATAATAAGTATTTAAAGAAATTTGTAAATTTTTTCCTTCTAATTTTATAATCTCCACTGATTCACATGCTTATGCTCCAGGTTTTTAATTAAATTAAAATTTCTTCCTCTTAAAATATTTAATATTCTGCTACTCTAGAATTTGTTTAGAGTCATTATTTAAAGGTATTTGGAAGGGTTTGAGGGAGAGTGCAGGTGAGTCCCTGCCTTAACTCTGTCATCTTGTCTCCACCTTGGCTTTATTGTTAATGAGACCAGAATCATAAGGTTTGAGCTAGTTTTCAAACATGACCTACTTACTGGGAAAAGCAAATTTAGGTAAATATACTAAAGTGGTGTAGCTAGGTGGTGCAGTGGGTGGAGCATTGGCCCTAGAGTCAGAAGAACCTGACACTTAGCTGTGTGAACCTGGACAGTCACTTCATCCATCCGCCTAGGTTTCTTCATCTATAAAATGAACTGAAGAAGGAAATAGCAAATCATTTTAGTATCATTGCCAAGAAAACCCCTAATGGAGTCATAGAAAGTCAGACATGACCAAAATGACTTAGCAACAATTAAATTATATTGGGATCTGTTTTGCAAAAGATTTTAGTAGAATAGCCTAGGACTTGTAGGTGACTTGCAGCAAGAGATGCAAATTCCTGAAAAGAGACCACTCTGGAGCTTTCTGAAAAGGCCTATTGTTTCTAGGGATCAGACAACTACATTGTTTCTAGGGACCAGACAACTAGGGATCAGACAGTCCATACATCTGGACTCAAGATGAAATTTCTGATTAACTGAACATTGGGAGTGGATTGCCAAGTTACAAGGAGAATTGATGTTATTTAATATTGCTGATCATTATGGTATTACTTTGGTCTTTTTTTTGGGGGGGGTTTAAATTGTATTTTACTTTTTTCCTCAATTACACATCAAGACAATTTTTGGCATTTATTTTCACAGGATTTTGAATTCCAAAGTTTTCTCCCTCCTCCCTGCCCTCCCCTGTACTGAAAACAGTAGGCAGTTTGATATAGTTTATACATGTGCTATCATGTAAGATATATTTCCATATTTGTCACAATTGTGGAAGAAGAAACAGATCAAAAGGGAAAAAAACATGAGAAAGTATAAAGTAAGTGAAAAAAATACGCTTTGATCTGCATTCAGAGTCGATCATTTCTTTCTCTGGATGTAGATAGCATTTTCCTTCGTGAGACCTTTGTACTTGTCTTGGATCATTGTGTTGCTGAAAAGAGCAGAGTCATTCCTAATTGATCATCACACACTATTGCTGATACTGTGTACAATGTTTTCCTGGTTCTGCTTATTTCACTTTGCATCAGTTTGTTCAAGTCTTTCCAGGTTTTTCTGAAATCTGTTCATCGTTTCTTATTGCACAATAGTAGTGGAATGTAATTCCATTACATTCATATACCATGGTTTGTTCAGCCATTCCCTAATTGGTGGGTATCCCCTTACTTTCCAATATTTTGCCACCATGAAAAGGGCTGCTATAAATATTTTTGTAAATGTGTGTCCTTTTTCCTTTTTTATGATCTCTTTGGAATACAGAGCTAGTAGTGATCTTGTTGGATCAAAGGGTATTCACAGTTTTATAGCTCTTTGGGCATAGTTCTATTATGTATCAACTGATGTTAAAAAAAAAAGCAGGGGTAGCAATCTTGGTCTCAGACAAAGTAAAGGCAAAAGTAGACCTAACTAAAACAGATAAGGAAGGAAACTACATCTTGCTAAAAGGTACCAAAGACAATGAGGCAATATCAGTGCCAAACATATATGCACCAAGTGATATAGCATCTAAATTCTTAATGAGAAATCAAATGAGTTACAGGAAGAAGTAGACAACAAAACTATACCAGAAGGGGATCTCACCTGTTACCTCTCAGAATTCAATAAATCCAACCAAAAATAAACAAGAAAGAAACTAAAAAGGTAAATGGAATATTAAAAAAGTTAGATATGATAGACTTTTGGAGAAAACTGAAAGGGCACAAAAAGAAATATATACCATAAACAAATTAGAAGACAAAGGAATAGTCTACCTGTCAGATCTATGGGGAGGGGAAGAATTCATGACCAAACAAGAGATAGAGAGTATTATGAAATGTAAAATAGTTAATTTTGATTGTATTAAATTAAAAAGCCTTAATAAAAACAAAGCCAATGCAACCAAGATTCGAAGGAAAGCAGAAAGCTGGGAAACAATCTTTACAGCAAATGTCTCTGATAAAGGCCTAATTTCTCAAATATACAGAGACCTGAGTCAAATTTATAAGAATACAAGGCATTCCTCAATTGATAAATGGTCAAAGGATATGAACAGGTAGTTTTCAGATGAAGAAATTAAAGCTATCTATAGGCATATGAAAAAGTGCTCTAAATCACTTTTGATTAGAGAAATGCAAATTAAAACAACTCTGAGGTACCACCTTATACCTATCAGATTGGCTAATATGACAAGTAAGGAAAATGATAAATATTGGAGAGGATATGGGAAAATTGGGACACTAATGCACCATTGGTAGAAGTGTAAACTGAACTGATCATTCTGGAAAGCAATTTGGAATTAAGTCCAAAGGGTAACCAAACTGTACATACCCTTTGATACAGCAATACCACTACTAGGTCTATATCCCAAACAGATCATAAAAAGGAAAATGCTATCTACATCCAGAGAAAGAACTGATGGACTCTGAATGCATATTGAAGCATATATTTTTTACTTACTTTATTTTTTCTTGTGTTTCTTTCCCTTTTGATATGTTTCTTCTTTCATAACTGTGACTAATATAGAAATATGTTTTACATGATAGCACATGTATAGAATCTATAAAATTGCCTACCATTATCAGAAGAGGAGAAGGAAGAAAGGGAGGGAGAAAATACCGGAACTCAAAATCTTGTGAAAATGAATTCTAAAAATTTTCTTGACTTGTAACCAGGAAAAAAATAATATTCAAAGAAATAAACAAGGAAGAAGTTAAGGACCTGAATATAATTTTTAAAATTAGATATAATAGGCTTCTGGTGATTATTGAATGTAAATTGAAGGGGTATGCATATCACTTAGTTCTATACGGCACTTTTGCAAAAGATGATCATGTCTTAGGATGCAAAAACTTCACAAAAATGGATAACAGAAGAAGTAATCTATATGTCTTTTATTAATCTCAAAAAATAAAGTCACTTTAAATAAAAAGCCACTCAAAAAAAGTATATACATTAAAAATGAAATTAGACCAAATGGAAATTAATGACTCAAGGACACAACAGAGACTAAATAATTTAATCCTAAAGAAATGGGTCAAAGGACAAATCACTGAAATGATAGCAAATTTCATAATAATTACAATGATACAATATTCCAAAATTTTTAGATTGTGTCCAAAGCAGTTCTTGGGGGACATTTTATGTTTCTAAACACCTTTATTAATAGAAAAGAAAAAGAACAGATCAATGAATTGGTAATGCAACTAAAAATATTAGAAACAAAAACATAAAAAAACTTCAATTGAATACTAAAATAGAATTCTGAAAATTAAAGAAGAAATGAGCAAAATTGAAAGCAAAAATTGGATTTATAAAACTGAGATCTATTTCAAAAAATAAAATAGATGAATCAAACTTACTTCATTAAAAAGAAAGAAGACCCAATTGCCAGTTTCAAAAATTAAAAAGAGCAAATGAAGAAGAATGTATTATTATACATTGTTTTGCCTGGCTATATGACAACAAAACTAACAACTTAAGTGACATAAATCATTGAAATAAATTATTTTATATTTTAAAAATATAAAATAAATATAAAATAAAAAAATTGACAGAACAAGAAATAAGGAATTTAAACAACTCAATTTCAGAGGATGAGAATGAATAAGCAATAAAAGATGTTTTGAAGAAAATAATAAGATAGGCTCACAAGTGAATTCTATAAAACATTCAAGGAATAATTAATTTCAGTATTATATAAATCATTTAAAAAAGCATCAAATAAGGATTTCAACCAAATTGTTTCTATGACATACATGTGACATTGATATATAAACTTGGGGAGAATCAAAATGGAAAAATAAAGCTATAGATGAATATCACTAATGAACATAAATACAAAAATTTTAAATAAAATATTAGCCAAGAAATTTAAAAAAACACAAAGATATATCACTATGAGTAGACTGTATTTATACCAGGAATGTGGGGTTGATTTAATGTTAGGAAAACTTTAACTATATTAACCATATTAATAACACCACAACAAAATCATATGATTGTATCAATAGATGTACAAAAAGCTTTTGAAAAAATACATTTTGTTAAAAATGCTAGAAAATGTAGGAATAAATGGACACTTCTTTAAAACGATAAATAGTATATAAAACTAAGAGCTACTATTATTTACAATAAAGATAGCTTAGAATACTTTCAAATAAATTCAGGGATAAAACAAGTATGTTCCTTATCACCATTTCTTTTTGATGTATTGCTAGAAATTCTATATCTATAATAAGATATTAGATAATAGATATTTATAATAAGACAAGAAAGTAAAAGAAATTGGTGTAAGGAACATAAGTAAAGATTATCACTTTTTTGCAGATGATATAATTATAGATGATGTACTTAAAGAACTCTAAAGAGTAAACTAAAACATTAATGAAAACAATTAATACCTTTGGCAAACTTGCAGGATATAAAATAAATCCACAAAATCATCAGCATTTATATAAAATATCAACAAATCCCAGAAAGAATGAATAGAAAGAGGAATTCCATTTAAAATAACTACAGAATGAATAAAATACTTTTGAGTCTATTTCAGGATACACACAAGAATTATACAAATACAACTACAAACCAGTATTTACTGAAATCAAGACATACCTAAATAATTAGAAAAACACTAATTGCTCATAGGTAGGATGAGCCAACCTAATAAAGATGACAATACTACTTAATTAATTTGTTCGGTGCTATACCAGTCAAACTACCAAAAGATTACTTTACAGAACTAGAAAAATAATGATGAAATTCATATGAAAGAGGAAAAGGTCAAGAATCTCAAGAAAATGATGAAAAGAAATGGGAACAGGGCTTAGCAGTGCCAGGTCTCAAACTATACTACAAAACAGTTATTATTTAAATAATTTAGTACTGCTTAAGAAAATGACATATTGATCAGTGGAACAGATTCAGGGGTGGGGAACCTGTGGCCCTGAGGCCACATGTGGCCTTCTAGGTCCTTAGGTTTGGCCTTTTGACAGAGTCCAAATTTTACAGAACAAATCCTTTTATTAAGGGGATTTGTTTGGATTCAGTCAAAGGGCCACACTTGAGGACTTAGAAGGCCATATGTGGCCTTGAGGCTACAGCTTCCCCCAACATAAAGAAGCAAATATATTGAATACCCTAGAAATGTTCAAAGATGCTAATTTACAGTAAAAAGTAATAAATAAAATCAAGTTCTTGCTTTATAAAAAAAAAAAGAGATTGAGGTGCCTGAAGTTGGGCATACTTCCAAATTAGGTAGTACTGAAAATGAAGTAGTTCTGAAATTTGCCAAGTCATTATCATTCCTAATGGAGAGTAGATTGGAAAGTCAGACATAGCTAAATTGTGAACTATAACTTAATATAGTTATCTATGATAACATATGTTTCTATAGCAATCTATACATTGTATATCGTTTCATTATAGTAACTCTAGCTCCTATTAGAAAAGAATTGAATGGAGTAGTATAGAGAGCATTGTACTTGAAATCAGAAGAATTGGAGCCTAGGCTCTGATACATTAACTCTGTGACATTGAAGGAGTTACATAATTTCTCTGAACCTCAGCGTCTTTATCTGTAAAATGGGGATAATGACATGAGTACTACCTACATTATATGTTTTTTGTGGGGACAATATAATGTCAATATGAGTCATTGTTGTGAATGTGAGCCCTCAGCATAGTTTTTAGAACATAATAGGTGCTTAATAAATGCTTGTTGATTGACTATGAGGTAGATATACCATGAGTCATTATTGCCATTTTACTTACAAGGAGAAGCTAAGTCACGTGCCTAAAGTTACACTGTGAGTTAGGGGGAGCAGAACTGATATTGCTGCCCTGCATGTCCCGACTCTCAGCCATAAATTATAGAAATTTTTCAGTCATAGAAGAGAACTTAGGGATCATCTGCTCGTGTCCTTTCATTTTACAGGGGAGGAAGCTGAGGCCCAGACATGTTAAGGGACTTTCCCAAGATCACATAAAAAGGACAAGAACCTGGTGTGATGCAACCAGTGTCCAACAGGGTTCCCCACCCCCTGTATAGAACATCAGTTTAGCTAGTTGTTCCCTAAAAGCTGACAGAGCTGGAACTAGTTAGGGAGGGCTCTGTAGGGCCAGTTTTAAGCTGTGCCTTTTTTGATGCAGCTTCCTGGTGGCCTCTGGCTGTGCTGATGTGGCTTCCTGAGGCTGCCATGCTTCCGATTTGGTGAATGCCAGTTTACCAGGCAATTCATCACACCCTGCTCTGCTGACCAGATGCATTTCCCTTTGAAGATGAGGAGGCTGACTTCGTAAGGACTTCTGTAGCTTTGCTGCCTTACTAAATGAAGAAGTTTCCAGAGAAGCTCAAACTCCCTGAGTTACCCTGTAAAAGCAAGACCTACAGTAATGCTCCCTTTCCAGCTACTGGGCAGCATGAATACCAGCTAACTGCCCATTCCCCGATGTCTCTCCCCCCAGCCCCACCCCTATCATGAATCACTCTGCTTCCTCCCCACAAATGTCTGGTGCCTCTTGACTCAGATAAAAATCCTACAAAAACCCACTGGACTTTACCAGTTTTGGTGCACACAATTATATCTGGGACTTCCAGTGGACTTATTTCCGTCATCCCTTCTTGTGAGCATTTCCTCTCAATCAAGCTAGCTTGCTTTACCTTTTTTTCTCTGCTGATTCTGTCTTGCTGTGTTTCTATGGTTCCCTGTAGTGCTCTGTGGGATTTTGAACCCCCCTCCACCTCAAGCTGCATTATGACAATTGACAAAGAGGATGGGGTACTGAGGTCAGTAAGGATTGCCTTTGCTGTGGGCCATGCAGCTGCCTTCCTAAGCTTACGTTACCTCTACCCCTCCCCAAGGGTTTTCCAGCACCCTGACTGGGGTTCTCTGCCATTGGCTCCAGGATCAACCAATTTGTTTCCTTGGTTTTAGGGGTCCCCAGCAACCCAGTTCCATTTAACCACTTAACAATCAGATTAACTTTTTACAAAGGACTATTTACTTCAAAGGAGACAAACCCATTCCCTCCCAAGAGAGGCATAATGTCTCCCCGTAATATCTCAGCCTCTTGGGAAGAGAAGGAAATTAGATCTGCAGCTTAGTTTAGCTCCTATATAACACAGTTCTATCAAGTTCTAAGGCCAAAGTCCCACTTAGACTTGAATCCCAGGCATCCTAGCCTCAAAGGGTTTTCTCACTGGGCCAGCTGAAACATCCAGCCTAGAATCCTGACCTCTAGGGTCCTTATGACTTGAGTCTGGATTTGATGGAGATTCCACAGTTTGTAAAGGACAAACTTTCGTTTGGAACAAAAACCCAAATCTGTTTCTCAGGGCCACAGGACCTAAAATAGAGAGGGGGAAAAGGTTGCCCTTTGTCTTGCCCAACTCAGTTCATGCTGTCCATCTTCAAGTGAATAGTACCTTCACTCTTTCTGGTCACAGTTGGAAAGAAAGTGACTGTCCCTGTCTCATGGCTTTAAAGACAGAGCCTTTTCTGGCTATGCAGATAATGTCCCCTACATGGTAGGTTAACACAGCATCTCTCAGAAGTAAGTACCTGGGGTTTTCCACTTGGGTGCCTCCATGTTATATGATATATAACAAGTCTCGTTACACTGAGATTATAAGGCAGTGCCCCTTATTGGGCTTCAAGGCTGGCTGATTGTGTGTTTGGGAAAATCCAGAGCCTAGAGTTCCCTTGAAATTAAAACTGAGGCACATGACTAAGCTATTTCTGTGGTGGAATCGGGGTGGGGATGCCCCCATAGCCTGAATTTAATTGCCTAATGCCTTCATGGTGAGTCTCCACAGACTTTAAAACATTCCTGGCCCAAACTCTTAGACAAACTCCCCAAATAAAAACAAAAGATTCACTAAAATATGACAGAGAACTTAATGCTGCTTTAATTGCTGTTGCATCTGCTGGACGCTAACACCACTTTAACATTTCACCCCCTATTAACGCTGAACAAGCCCAGGGTATTGTTAGGTGGCTTTAAGAGAGTTAAACTCCTTATTCTGGTCACCCACTAATACCAGAGTGACTTCTGACAAGAAACAGAGACTCTCTAAGGCTCTCCCTGCAACCAAATTTATGGTAACAAGATAGGAGGAGGAACCAGATGTTGGCTGAGAGATTTCTCCATGACAGAATGCTATCTTAGGAGCTGTAGTGAAATCCTCAGATGTGTGGGGTGGGTGACCTCATGGGTGACAATGTGGGTACTCATTCTGTCTTCACTCCTAGTGCTGTGGGCTGGGGAAAGGGGAAGGGAGGTGGGAGGGTTTTTCTATTGCAAGGGGCTTGAGAGAACAGCTTGATAAAGCTAATCAAGGGTCTACTGTAGAAAATGCCATGAGATGTCTGACAAATCAACCCTTCCCTTTAATCACCTGCCAGAGCACCTGGAAGCTGGACAACTGCCCTGGCATCCTGCAAGCAATGGGTTGAATTACAGAACTGCCAACAAAGCCCCAGATAATCATAATCAAGCTTGTTATGTTTCTCTACATTCTTGTTTTCCACCACCTAGCATTGTACTGCCTTCACTTAGACTTAAATCTCCCATAGGCTTCTATTCTTCAAATATCTATTGGCAAAGACCTTCAAGGCATCTTGGTATTGGGTTGAATGAAATGCTCCTTTACAAATGAAAGAACATCCCCTTTACCTTCATGGTCTCTATCTTCGACCTTATCTCTGAGGTGATATTACTGATAGGTTACTATTCCTTAAGGAGGCTTCTCATGTGTCTTCTAATACTGCCTCTGGTATTGATCCAGAAAAAGATGGAGGTGCTTGCAGGGCATCCACACATATCCCTCCCACCTTTGATCATTTTTCTAGGTTTTTTTTTTTTTACAATTTATTTAGTTTCTAATTTTTTTACTGTCTCCTCTTTTATACTTAATTTCAAATTTGTTTATTTGTTGGCTTTCTAATTTTAAAAGCATATTCAGTTCATTAATCATTATTTCATTAACATATGTTTGCAGAGATATAATTTTTCCCCCAAAATTTTGGTATGTTGTTTCATTGTTAATTGTTTCTATGGTTTGTTTTTGACTCACTTATTACTTAGGAGTTCATTGTTAAGCCCAAACTTGGATCTGTGCCTTTTGTTTCTGCTCCATGAACTGATTACTATTTTTGTTGCAGTATCATCTGAAAAGGATGTATTTCTGCCCTTTGCATTTATTTGCAAAAGTTCCATTTAATGCTAAGAAATATATATGTTCTTTAACAGACTCATTTAGAAGGTTTTCAGTTGTAGATTCTGTTTAAGTCTATATTTTTTCCTTTTGTTTACCTTTTTAATTGACCTATCCAAAACTAAGAGAGGGACAATAAAATCTCCTGCGACTACTATGTTGTCAATGTCATTGTTCCTTTAATTTTTCCTTTATGAATTTAGATGGTAAGGCATTGAAAGTTGATACTGGTTTTGTCACCTACAGTTCCCTTCAGCCTAACAAATTTTCCTTGCCTATCTCCCCTTTTTTTGGTTTTGAATGTTTGTTTTTTTTGATAGCATGATTGTAACTCCTCCTTTTTTGGGATTCATCTAATACAAAGTAAATTTTCTTCTAGGTCCTGATTTTTATTCTCTATTATGTTTGGATTTTTAAAATGTGTTTCTGGTATGCATCAGATTGTGGAGTTTTATCTTCTTATCCAATCTTTCACCTTTTCATTTTATTAGATTGAAAAAATACATTCACATTTGAAGTTATTAAAGTTAGGTTTATACTTTCCAAATTAGGATTTCCCTACCTCTTCCTCTGTTAATTTAGTACTATGTTTCTTCAGTTATTTTGGTTTAATCTTTTAAGGCAAACCTATTTGCAATGGCTCTCTTCCCTTCATCCTCACTCCCCCCTTATTTGTTGTCTCTTTATGTAGTTTTGCAGTTTTGTTTAACTTATTAGCTTATTTTTCTGACTTTTATCCAGTCTGAACCTTAGACACATGTTTGAACTACTCAAATAGGCTCTTTGCCATCATCCTTATCTCCTGCTTTCTCCTCTCTTCAAAATATCTTGCACATAATATCAAAAATTATTTTATTCAGTGCAGTGTTCTGTTCAACAAACGCTTCATAGAACTGCATGTCCTGAACCTAAATATTAAGGCCATCTATGAAATTATCGAGGCAATATGATATAATTGAAATGACTGGAATTGGAGTGAAGAAACCTAGATTTTTATTTTGACTCCAATAGTTTATCACCTTAGGACAAGTTGGCTCTCTAAGCCCTGGTTTCCTCATCTGTAAAATTACAATAATAATTATGCTACCTACCTCATTAAGTTGTAGTGAAGAAAGCTCGGAAGGACTGGTTTTTCACTGGGCAGGTGACTCAGAGGTGGTGGGAATCTGACATTTAGTGGTTATGTGACCATAGGCAAGTCATTTAATCACTGCCTGCCTCAATTTCCTCAACTTTACAATGGGGATAATACCACCTATTTCTCAAGGTTGTTGTGAGGATCAAATGAGATAATAATTGTAATAAAAGCTACAGTTTTATAGTGCCAACTATATGCCAGGCACTATGCTAGGCACTTAATAAATGCATGTTTGTTTTCTTCCTTCCTTCATTGACCAAGGTGACATAAGCATACAGCAGAGCTGAGATTTTAGTCTGGAACCTCTGACTATAAATCCATTATTCTTTCTATTGTAATGCATGATCATGGGTGGAATAAATAGACATTTCTTTTTTTTTTTAAACTTTTCTTTAAAAGTACTTATATGTCATGCATGTAAGGAGCTGCCCGTGCAGATTCAGCACCATCTCTGCAGCTAAAAATTTCACAGGTTAGGTGTCTTGGGTAACTGAGCAGAGAGGGTAAGTTACTTGACTGGGTCACACAGCCAATGTGTATCAGAAGTGAAATGAACTCAAGTCTTTCTGATTTTGATGCTAGCTCTCTATCCACTACATCACACTACCTCCCTTTCTCTCTCTCTTTTGTCATTATCATACTGTTATTTGTATTTTTCTAAATATTTCATCTTTTTAAATAATTTTATTTCACCAAATATTTATTAATTAGAAAGCAGTCATGACATTACTGACATTTATATGGTACTTTAAAGTTTACAAACTCCTTCACCTTATTCCTCCTTCACCTTCACATTATCCCTTTTGAGTTTTGCAAAAACATATGAGGTATTCTAGAGGTATTCTTATGCTCATTTTGCAATGAAGAATGCTGAGGTTCAGTGACTTACTTGCCCACACTTATACAATTAAGCTTCAGAGATGGGATTTAAACCCAAGTCTCTTCAGAAACCATAGTAATACTCTTTGCACCCACATCACCTTTAAAATTTGTAAAATGGTGCCAATTTACATCAAGGATACCTGGAATGCTAAGCTACATAGTTTAGACATTATTCCTCAGGCGTTGTCATGAAGTAGTCACAGAATGTTTTTAAGCAAGGGAGGGGCAATCAGAACTATGCTTGAAGAGGATTAGTTGGTGGTTTTGGATTTATGCATTTGTTGATTTTCTAGTCAATTAAGTTTATAGATTTTTATGAAGGGTTGTACTCTCTCCTTCAGTGGAAGGTTCCACTAATAAATCATTCAACAATTGTAAGTATATGGTGTCGTGGAAGATGCAAAGTATAGTATGATTACATTTTTTACAGATAAAAAAAATCACCAAAATCATTGCTTGTGATTCTTAGTTTATCTTTACATTCTGGTACAATCTTCCTCATGTAAAATGTGTTGACTACATATTTTTGACCAGAGACATTAATAAACATTAAAAAATAGACCTTAAGAAATTCTTTCCTTGATTGCTATGATAAAATAATGTAACATGCTTCATATTCCACAAAAGCTTCAGTCCTCAGACTGCCCATATTCAATTCCTTACAATTTCTGTAGAAAACCCCTTAACCCACTTTTCAATTGCTCAGTGCTTCTTTCCCCCCAATCTCTAATCAAAACTGTTTTTAGGAACTGAACTTATCAGTCAGTTGTACCTTAGAATGAATTAAAAACAAAGAACGGGACTTACCTAGAGATTATGTACTCCAATCTTCTCATTTTAAAGATTAGTAAACTGGCTCAAAGAGACAAAGTGATTTAATCAGAAACTCATATATACATAGCAGTAGAGACAAGGTTAGAACTGAGGTCTCTGCACTCTAGTTCAATGCTCTTTCCCCTATGCTACAGTTTAAGTTGATGTTCTACCTTTACTTTTTAAAATAAATTTTATTGATATTTTCTATTTCTTATATCACCATAGTATCCCGTGTATCCCCCTACTCCCAGTCATCCCATATGACTAAAAGTATTTATTAATGAAAAAAAATTAGTGCACCTCATTGACACAATGAAAAAGTCCAAAAAACATGTACAATGTGTACCACCCATGGACCTCCCTCCTCTACAAAGGGGTAGGTTGGGGGGTGTCTTCTCATACTTTTCTATACCTGTCCTATTTGATCTTTATAATTTTGTTACATTTACTTTTGATTTTTTTTGTTGTGTCATTCTGTCTATTTACATTGCTGTAGTTACTGTGTATTTTGTTTTCTTGGCTCTGCTTAACTTTACTTTCATCAATTCATATAGATCTTTCCGTTTTTCTGTATTTATCCATGTCCTCCAGCACAGTGATAGTACATTATATTCATATACCACATAGCTATTCCTCAATTGATGAACATCTACTTTGTTTCTAATTTTTAGTTATTATAAAAAGTGCTGCTATAAATATTTTGGTGGGTATGGGGACTTTGATCTTATTGATGACTTTCTACGGGTGTTAAACCCAATAATGGGGTACCAGGTTCAAAGAGAATAGACAGTTTAGTAATTTTATTTGCATGATTCCCAATAGTTTTCCAAAATTGTTGTACCATTTCACAGCTCCACTAACAATGTGTTAGTATCTGTATTTCCACAATCCTTATAAATTTGATTGTTGCCGTTTTCAAAAAATAATTTTTGCCAATTTTCAGGAAGTGAGCTGAAACCTCAATGCTGTGTTGATTTTCATCTTTCTTATTACTAATGATTTGGAGTATTTTTTTATGTGGTTGTGAATCTTTTGCAGTTTTTTAAAAGAACTGTTTGTTCATATCCTTTGACCATTTATCTGTTGGGGAATGGCTATTAGTTATATGTTTATTGATTGTTCATGTATCTTCGATACCAAACCTTTGTCAGAGAAACTTAATACAAATTTTTTATTCCCATTTGACCACTTTCTTTCTTATCCTAGATGCATTAATGTAATGTAATGTAAAATGCAGAAATCTTTCAGTTTCAAATATCTCTTTTGTCTTTTGTAATTGCCTCTGTCTCTTGTTTAAGAATACATCTCCTGAGGCCATTCCCCAATTGATAAATGATAGAAGGATGTTAACAGTTTTCAGAAAAAGAAATAAAAACTATTTATAGCCATATTAAAAAATGCTCAAAATAACTATCCACATTAAAGAAGCAGAGGGCTTGGAATGTGATATTCCAGAGGGCAAAGGAGCTAGGATTATAACCAAGAATCACCTACCCAGAAAAACTGAGGAAAAACTTCAGAAGAAAGAATGGACATTCAATGAAATAGAGGATTTTCAAGTATTCCTGATGAAAAGACCAGAGCTGAATACACATTTGACTTTGAAATATAAGATTCAAGAGAAACATAAAAAAGTAAACAGGAAAGGGCAATCACAAGGGACTTAATAAGGTTAAACTGTTTACATTCCTACATGGGAAGATGATACTTGTAACTCATATGAACTTTCTTGTTATTAGGGCAGTTAGAAGGAGTATGTATGGTTAGAGGGCACTGGTGTGGGTTGAATATGATGGGATGATATCTAAAAAACTAAAATTAAGGGGTGAGAAAGAGAAATGTACTAGGGGAAAGAAAAGGGGGAGGTAAAGTAGGATAAATTATTTCAATTGAGGAAGATGGAGGAGATGACAAGGAATGCTAGAACCTTACTCATTGGATTTGGCTCAAAGAGCCAAACATGCACAGTCATTTGGGTATAGAAATCTATCTTACTCTATAGGAAAGTAGAAGGACAAGGGGAAAAAAGAAGGGGAGGTGGGGCTTATAGAAGGGAAAGCAGATTGGAGGAGGTGGTAGTTAGAAGCAAAACACTTTTGAGGAGGGACAGAGTGAAAGGGAGAGAGAATAGAATAAATGAGGAGAAATAGGATGGAGGGAAATACAGTTAGCAATTATAATTGTGAAAACATTTTTGAAGCAAATTTCTCTGATAAAGGCTTCATTTCTCAAATACATAGAGAACTGAGTCAAATTTATGAAAATAAGAACTACTCTCCAGTTGATAAATGGTCAAAGGATACGAACAGTTAGTTTTCAGATGAGGTGATCAAACCTATCTATAGCTATAGGAAAGAATGCTCTAAATTACTACTGATTGGAGAAATGCAAATTAAAACAATTCTGAGGCACTACCTCACACCTGTTAGATTGACTAATAGTACAGAAAAGGAAAATGACAAATGTTGGAGGGGATGTGGGAAAATTGAGACTAATACAGTGTTAGTGGTGTTGTGATGAAAATGATCCAACCATTCTGGAAAGCAATTTGGAACTATTCCCAAAGGGCAACTAAATTGTACATATCCTTTGAACCAGCAATACTGCTACTTGGTCTATATCCCAAAGAGATCATAAAAAAGGGAAAAGGACCCACATTTACAAAAATATAGCAGCTCTTTTTGTAGTGGCAAAGAATTGGAATTGAGGAGATGTCCATCAATTGGGGAATGGCTGAACAAGTTGTGGTATATTAATGTAATGGAATACTATTGTGCTATAAGAAATGATGAGCAAGTGGATTTCAGAAAAACCTAGAAAGACTTACATGAACTGATGCTGACTGAAGTGAACAGAACCAGGAGAACTCTCTACCTAGTAACAGCCACATTGTGCGATGACTAACTTTGATAGACTTAGCTCTTCTCAGCAGTGCAAGGATCTAAGACAACTCCAAAAGACTCATGATGGAAAATGCTATCTACATACAGAGAAAGAACTATGGAACCTGAATGCAGATTGAAGCATACTATTTTCACTTTTTTTTTCTTTCCCATGGTTTTCCCCTTTTGTTCTGATTCTTCTTTCACAATGTGACTAATGTGGAAATATGTTCAATATAATTGTATACATATAAACTATATCAGATTGCTGTCTTGGGGAAGTGGGAGGGAAAAAAGGGAAGGAGAAAAATGTGGAACTCAAAATCTTATAAAAGTGAAGTTGAAAACTATCTACATGTAATTGGAAAAATACTATTAAATGGGAAGAAGTAATAAAAAACATGAAAAAAATTATGGAAATGAGAGTCACTCCCAAATGATAAATAGTCAAAGGACATGAACAATCAATTTTCAGATAAAGTAATCAAAACTATCTATAGCTATATGAAAAAATGCTTTAAATTACTATTGATTGGAGAAATGCAAATTAAAACAATTCTGAGGTACTACCTCACACTTATTAGATTGGCTAGTAGTACAGAAAAGTTAAATGACAAATGTTGGAGGGGATGTGGGAAAATTGAGATCACTAATGCAGTGTTAGTGGAGTTGTGAACTGATTCAACTATTATGCAGAACAGTTTGGAACTAACCCCAAACGGCTATAAAATTGTGCATACCCTTTGACCCAGCAATACTACTACTAGGTCTCGATTCCAAAAGAGACAAAAAACAAACTGGAAAAGGACCTATATCTACAAAAATATTTATAGCAGGTCTTTTCTAGTGGCAAAGAACTGGAAATTGAGAGGATGCCTATCAAGTGGGGGATGGCTGAACAAGTTATGGCATATGATTTTGATGGAATACTATTGAGCTATAAGAAATAATGAGAAGGATGTTGTCAGAAAAATCTGGAAAGACTTAGATGAAAGATGCAGAGTGAAATGAGTAGAATGTTGTACACAATGTACATAATAACAGCAATACTATAAGATGATCAACTGTGAATGACTTAGCTATTCTCAGCAGTACAGTGATCCAAGGTCACTCTGAAGGACTTATGAAAAATGCTATCCATCTCCAGAGAAAGAACTGTTGAAGCTTGAATACAGATTGAAACATGCTTTTTTATTTTCTTTATTCTTACTTTACTTTCTTTTTTTGTCTGTGTTTTCTTTTACAACATGACTGATATGGATATGTTTGCATGACTCCATGTGTATAACCTATATGAAATTGCATGCCTTCTCAATGAGGGGGGAGGGAGAGAATTTGGAACTCAAAATTTAGAAATTGAATGTTAAAACTTGTTTTAACATGTAATTGGGGGAAAATACTAATTAAAAAAAGAAAAAAGTTCCCTTTATGCCTATACTTCATAGGATTTTTAGTATAAAAGTATAAACATTTTTAGTATAAAAACTTCATCAAAGTTTTTTTATCTTTTGAAATGACTATATAGTTTTGGGCGTTTTGGTTTTTATACTAGCTTTATTTTGGCCATACATCTCTGTCTCTTTATTTCCAAATGTGGAATCCAAGTTTTACTTACTGTTAAAGGATATTCCAGAATCAATGAATAGCCTGGGTAAGTATAAGAGGTAGGGGTGAAAGACAGGAGGGCCTTCTCCAACACCACACTCTGTAGCACCAATGGACAAGGAATGAGTCTTAAAGGATTTTGTCACTGGAATTAATCCTCATCCAAAAACCACTCTAAATAGTTTCTTATAACCAATATTCATTAATACTTCCTTAATTACTGGTGGCTTTGTTATTCGTTTTTGAAAAATTACCTCAACTAACTTTACACTAATAAATATCTTCCATCTAGCCAAAAGAACATGGCAAAAAAGTTTTTTGGTTTGTTAGTATCCTAGATGCTTAGCCATTTTAAGCAATATTATAATTATCAACTGCATTAATTCATTTTCTGGTTGTTTGGAATGAGAGAAATTTCATTTACTGCTCCTATGCTGAGCACTAGCCAGAAAAATAGTTCTCAGAAAAGTAGGCACAACAAATCTTATGACTTCTGCTCTAACAAAGAGACCCTGAAAGCATCTCCACTGGACTTCAGCTCTAGCATAGAATTTGTAATTAAGAAAAGTATGAGATATGTCGATTTCTCAAGGGGTGTTGATGAATAGATTCTGTTGTAACCAGCAGGTATAAATATCTGACAAAGTGTGGAGGCTTACAAGAAAGCAGAAAGTAAGAATTTCAATGCACCCCAAGTGGTACATGGTCATGCTTCTCAGGCTGCACTTTTTTCCTCTCTTGGTGTGGTCTTGGGGGCATGTCCTTTCCTTAGACCATGCTTTTATTTTGCCCTTTACTCTGGACTTTGGAACTTTACTGAGTTATCTGCAGTCTAAGCCATCTGAATTTGACTTACCAATAACTGTAGCTTAGGGGTGAATGGTTTATCTATCTCTGTTATTCAAGAATTACTAGTAAAGTAAAAACTATGAAATTGTCTCTTGATAGGCTCATCCCCAGTAAGAAGAGACTATGATAAAAAAAAAAAGAATGCCTTTACTTGCCACTCCAGACAACTGGACAGTGAATGTCCATCCTCTTTGCCTCTTTATTTCTGTACCACAGGAGAGCCATTGACTTCCTTCATTGCATAGGGACAGCTCGTGGCTCAATGGATAGAGTGCTGGCTTGGAGTCAGGAAGACCTGAGTTTAAATCCAGCCTCAGATACTTACTAGCTGTATGACCCTGGACAAGTCACTTAACCTTTGTTTGCCTCAGTTTCCTCAACTATAAAATAGGGATACAGCACCTACTTTTTAGGGTTGTTGCCAGCAGTGGTGTTAAACTCAAATTGAAATAAGACCCATGCTGGTGCATACTGACTTAGAAAACCACATATTAGCATTATTTATGTTCTATTGTGTTTTTATTTATTTTGTTAAATATTTCCCTACTACATTTAAATTTGTCCATTCCCCATCCCCAGCCCCCCAATTAGGGATCAAATGAAATAATATTTCTTTAGCACAGTGCCTGGCACATAGTAGGTGCTATATAAATGCTTATTCCTCTCCTTCCCCTCCATTGCAATGTTATTTAAGATTTATTGGTAGATATTAATCAGAGGTTATAAGTTATTATATAATAACCACGAAAAGGTTATGAAAGAAATCAGAAATCTTAAGCAGCCTAAAGAAATAGAGAAAATCATAAAGAAAGTGCCTACCAGATTCAGGGAATGGAGGGAAGGGGAGTCAAACCTTCATTTTCCTTTCACTGATACTGAGGAACCACAATAACAAGCAGTGTTGGTGATTTTTATATACCCCAGTACATTTTTTTTTCCTATGGGAAAGGCTGTGGTCAATGAAGACATTGTTAAACACTGGTAGGAGCTGATCTCTCTCTTTTTACTTATCACCATCACTACCCCAGGCTTGCTCCACTCCAATCCTGAACTTCAACTGAACCTCTTGGCTCCAGCTCCCCCCAATTTTGTGAGTCTTTGCACAAAATTCCCAGCCCCTCTGTCAGGTGGGGAGGAAAGGACATTGTCTAGGATTACAATTTTCATAGTGCACAGTTAAGTTTCAGGGTCTTTCTCTGTCTCCAGGTAATATCTGAATATGCAATTACACTAGCAAGATGGACTAAAAGATGCACACACTCTTGCACTCTTCCACTTCATTTCCTCTTTGGAATAACAATTTGAATTATGTTGTATTGTGTTTTTATTTATTTTTAAAAGTATTTCCCAACTATCTTTTAATTTGGTTCCCCATGTTTGACACAACTCTGATTGTGAGCATCATATAGCAAACACACACGCACACATATATATGTTTATGTGTACATCTATATGCAGGCAATTTTACCAGCAATGCACTCAATAGTAAAATAGGTGATTAGAACTCTTTCTTAAGCAGTTCAGAAACTGACTCAGTCTTCTTATCTACCCAGACCTCTGATCTTGTGTTCCTTCAAACACCCTGGCTTCCAAGTTCCTCAGTTTTCTCAGCTCTCATGACCCAGTCCTTCACTCCATCTCAGACACATAAGGGTGGTCATAGCCTCCATCATCATCCACAGGTGTCTTACATAAGATACTGTTTGACATTTAAAGCCCACAATGACCTGAATGATCCTTACATTTCTAGTGTTTTTCTACTCTTCTAATATTTTACTGAGCACCTGGGTGGTGCAGTGGATAGAGTGCTGGGCCTGCTGTCAGGAAAACTCATTCTTCCTGAGTTTAAATCTGGCCTCAGAAACTCACTAGCTGTGTGACTATGGGAAAATCATATAACCATGTTTGCCTCAGTTTCCTCATCTGTCAAATGAGCTGGAGAAGGAAATAGCAAACCACTTCAGTATCTTTGTCAAGAAAACTTCAAATGGGGTCACAGAGAATTGGACATGACCGAAAGGACTTAAGAACAATAACAACGCTTTACTCCCCTCCTTGGATTCTATAATCCAGCTACTTTGACCTACTTCATATTACTTGCACAAAACACTCCATCTCCCAACTCTGTGCCTTTTCACTGGCTGTCTCCCATGTCTGGAATGCTCTCTCTTCTCCCCTCTGCCTCCTGGCTTCCTTCAAGTCTTAGCTCAAATCTCACATTTTTTACCTTCTGAAGTCTTGTCTGTGTGTCCACCCATCTTTACCCACGGCAAATGCCTTCTTGAGATTATCTTCTATTCACACTGTACACATGTTCTATACACCAAGTTATTTGTATGTTGTATGTTGTCTCCTTATTAGAATGGGAGCTCATTGAAGTCAAGTGATCATGTTTTTACATCTGATCCTTTCTTCCCAATGTCACTACCATCGCCCTTGTTTAGGCCTTCAACACTTTTCACCTATATTATTTTAGTAGCCTCCCAAATGATCTCCTTACCCCAAGTTTCTCCCCTTTCCAGTTCATCCTTCACACTTCATTGGTCCCTACCTTCACAGACCCTTGAGTACCAATAGGTGAGCTATGACACCCAAAATAGAACATGATAAATGTGTAACTTGTGGCTCAGGACCCCCTAAAGCCCTATGGAATCACATGGAACTGTTCAAATCCTGGGGCAAAAGGTGATTTTTTTTCATTGGATCATTAAGCTATCACCCCAGAATTTATTGCAGGGAAATCTCCAAGATAAAGTTTAGGTATCGCTCGTGTCTAGGTTTTCCCAAATGTGGCTAACAGGGCCCGCAGTATTCATACTCAAAGTAAGAAATGCAAATCAGATTATAACAGCCTTTTTTTACTCCACAAAAATTGGAGAAGATTCATAGAATTCATAGCTCATAAAAAGAGAAAACATGAGTTTCAAACTACGGGAGCTCATAAAAGAAGATACAGAAAACATGTGAATAACTCACAGTAGTTCCAGCATGTTCCCACGCAAACCCTGTAAAGGTTTAAATGCCCCTGATGGGAAACACAGTTTTTGGAGCTGCTCAATGGCAATGCTCCTTCCTGTTGGACCTACACCACAACTCACTATAATAATAAGACAGATATCTTGTTTCCCCTCGGTGACATAGCTTTAATTCTTCAGCTCAAGGAACTCTGAGGGCAACCTTCTTTTTCCAAAGCTAGGTACTGTTCAAGATCTTTGTGGTTGATCCTTTTCTTTATTTAGAAGGCCTAGTGACCCAATGAGTCACTCATTGAGTAACTTATAGTTTCCTGTGAATTAGACGCCAAGCATGACACTGCCCAGGAAATTTCCCTTCTTAATTAAAAGCCTAGATCTCATGATCATACTGCTTACAAACTCAATACACTCCCTCCTCTGCACAAGAGGTTGGCATTCAGATATATTTTCATTGAACTTGCAGGTCAAATCAGCAGATCTATACTTCCTTTTGTCATGTGCTTCTATAGAAAATCTCTTAGTGCCTCAGCTACTGTTATCTCTTGAACTGGTAAAGTCTACTCTCAGCCACTTTCCTCTCAGGTTGTCTATCTGTAACATGTGCATTCTATCTTATCACTATCACCTGTTCCTAAGGAGAGGAAAGGTAGTTTTCCATAGGGGAAAAGGGGACCTAAAAGGGCTTAACTGATCTATTATCTTACTTTTATAGATCTTTATAGATGATTTATAAAGAGTGCAGCCCCTCCTATAAGATTCTGTCCTCCGACTACTAGTCAGGCAATCGATCCTTGTGTAGACAGCCCTTATGAGTAGAAACCAATTATCTAATCACTGGAGTTTTCATCAGGAGTAATTTGTTCCAGTCCTTCTGCTCCCTTCCCATACATCCTTACAAGTATAGAAATAGTTAAAAATGGTTTTATGAGGTCTTAGGAAGGAAAGGCAATTTCTGACTTACAGAGAAAATCAAGAAATGTTTAATGTATGAGGGAGGAGTAGCATTTGAAATAAACTTTTAAAGAATAGGTAGGATTTTAGCAGGTGGAGATGGAAGAGAAGTGATGTGTATGAAATGATGAGTGAAAGCATGAAGACTGTGAGAGGTTAGGGCTTTCCTCTCCAGACCACTATGTCGGTTAGTCTGGTTCTTATACTAAAAGTCTAGGAAGCTGTCTCCAAGACTTAGGTTATTCTCACATGGATTTGGGGCCCTTCAGACTTGGCAGATGTCCAAAAGCTAGGCAAGTCATCACATCCTGCCCTACTGGCCAGACATATTTCAGTATAGAGGCAAGTGGAGGGTGGGGTTGTGTTTGCATGTAACTAATTAGATCTTGTTTCAGGCTGTGTACTTGAGCACCCATGCGTGTGCACACCTGTGGACAGGACACACACACACATACACACACACACCCCTATACAAGTGTGGGCTGAAAAACTGGTAGAATTTGAGTACAGGATAGGGACAGTGCTTGCAGTGCAAATAGGAACTCGGATTGGGGGAGGGGAGGAGACTCAACTAGATGGGCAGAAGATGATCATACCTTCTCCTTATATGGAGTTTTGTACAATGAAGTCCAGCACTGGGGCAGTAAAGGCCTTTCAGCTCTATGCATGCCAATGATATCCCCTGATGTTTTTGCTATATTTGGCTATAAGGTGCTTCTATATACTGACAGCCAGGTTACTATCATAATGTTGAGGTTCATGGTGTGTTGTGAGGTCATCTCAAAAGAATTCACAGATTAAGACCATCTCCAAACCAAGTAAAGGCATTTATTGAGAATTATGCATCTCAGAAAGCAGGCTGGGCTCCAAGAAGGAACCAGCAACCAGCAAGGCAAGCTAGGGATTTTTATAGAGCAAAAGATGCAATTCCATCATTATAGAATATATGAATATTAAAATATAGGAGGGATTTATTGATTAGGAGATGGCCTAGCCTTGGTGGAGCTATGCATGTGGTTACCCAGAATGTATACAGAAAAGCCCACTTGGAGGGGTATTGATGTATGATTGTGATCTTTTTTTTTTTTTTACAAACTCTTTAAAAAAATTTTTTTTTTGGTGAGGCAATTGGGGTTAAGTGACTTGCCCAGGGTCACACAGCTAGTAAGTGTCAAATGTCTGGTCTGAGACTGGATTTGAACTCAGGTTCTCCTGACTCCAGGGCTGGTGCTCTATCCGCTGTACCACCTAGCTGCCCCTTGATTATGATCTTATAATAAGCCTCTCTACCTCAAAAGTTCACCTTAGGACAGTTCTTTGCTATTACTGCTCAAGTGTCCACTTAGGCTGTGATTTAGTGGCCAAACATCCTGGTCTATGTCCTGTTCGTGCTGCTTTCTAATTGGCTGGCTATTGTGATCCTGTCTGGGTTAAAATGGATGATGTGCTTGAGAAGATGGGCACATCTGCTAGTTTAGTGGGTTAGTGAGGTATATGAGGAAGTTGGGATATTGGGGGTGGGGGTAGGGGTTAGATTCCATCAATAACAGAACAAAGCTAGAAACTTCAGAGCGCCAATGGAAAGTGTATAATGAACTCTAAGGAGTTAGTATCTGTGAAGCTCTATTTTGGCAACTCTATGCCAAATATTTTTTTTATGCATAGGGCCAAATGGTAACCTTTGGAGTTTCTTAAACTATGCCATGTAATTAACACCAACAAATATTGGGTACTCAGGTGGTTGAAAGATATTTCTTCTCTATTGATGAAAGAAAAATATTTCTTCTTTAATGGTGGCTGAACCAAGTTGTGGGTCATGAATAATGATATATTATTGCATTGTGCAAACAATGAATATGGAAAATATACAGAAACAAGGGAAGATTTATATGAATTGATGCAAAATGAAGTAAGAAGAATAAGGAAAACAATATACACAATGACTACAACACAACAAAATAATAGCTAGCATTTATTATCTAAATATCTATATATAATGCTTTAAAATTTGAAAAGCATTTTACATGTTATCTCATTGATTCTCACAACAGCCATGTGAAATAGGGGCTATTTTTATTACCATTTTACAGATGAAGAAACTGAGGATCAGAGAGATTCAAGTGACTTATCCAAGGTCACAGAGCTATTAAGTGTCTGAGACATGATTTGAAATCTAAGTCACGCACTGTATCCACTGTACCATATAGCTGCCCAACATTCCACTTTCAGATATACTTCTGACTCTCCAGATTTCAATACCAAACTTTCTGCACTTGAAGAGAGGCCTCCTCACCCTAGAACAGAGGTTCCCAAACTTATTTGGCCTACCATACCCTTTTCAGAAAAAAAATATTACTCAGCACCACTCCCCCCCCCCCCCCCGGAAATCTACTTTCTTTAACCCTTTAACTTTTTTTTTTTCAAATTTGCATCATTTCAAAAAATATAAAATATTTTTTAAAAAAATCACACATCTTAAACTTAATAATTTATTTTAAATTTGTCTTTTCCCACATTGAAATTTTGATGATGCACTATTGCATCATGTAACTGTATAGTATCTTATTGTAAAAAGGTCATTACACACATACATTCCTGCCAATGCATCCTGGACTTCCTGACAATGCGTGACATGCTCACCTGCCAACACTTGCTTGTTAAGATCTGTTAGTGGACTTGACCACTTGCTTTTTGTGTGTTTATTTGGAAAATAACATAATCCCTATGACTTTAACTCTGTTACACAACAGATGGAACATGTACGAACAATTTTTTCAAAATCAAAAATTTTTCAAAAATTTTCTCAATTCTCTTCTCTTCTTTCCTTATGCTTCCACAGCCCTCTTATTTTTATTCAATGCCTCCCCCCCAATTGTACCTGAAGCTACTACAGCTTTCCTGGATCATTCTAGCACCCCCCAGGGAGTGGTGTTGCCCACTTTGGGAACCTGCATGTCTAGAACATCCCTCCACCCACTTCTGCAGCCTGCTCACCTTCCCTGTCAGATCCCTGTATCATGCTAACCCTCTTCTCCCATTGAGGAGTTCCTCCTGAGGCTTCCATTTTGGGGAAGGGCCAACCTTTATTCTCCTTCTGGCTGTTATTTTGAATTTTCTTACTTTATAGACTTCAACACCATGCCTCTGAACAGATTCTGCCCTCCATTACCAATTTTTAGCCCCCTTTTGTGTGTTGTCCGCCCTCATTAGAATGTGAGCTCATTGAGAGCAGTGTATTTGTATGCCCAGTGCTTAGCACATAGTGAGTGATAATTTAATGCTTTCTGCCTGCCTGCCAACAACAACAGTGTATCCAGAAAGAATGCCAAAAAATAATGAAAGCTGAATGCTGTGAAATTATAATAACTAAGTGTGGCCTCAAAGAACATATGAGAATATACTTTCCTCCATTCTTTGCGAAAGTAGGGTTGGACAGGTATGGAAAACTACATATAATATCAGGCTTTATTTATTTGCTGGTTAGTTTTGCCAAATTGTTCGCTTCTCTATTTTATTCTTTTCATGAGGGTATTGGCTCTCTAGGAGCTATAGGGAGAAAATGTGTATTTGGAAATCAAGGTGATACAAAAACAAAAGATATCAATGCATATTTTTTAAGAGATCTTTTTGGATTCTGACTTTGTCATGCAGTGTGTTATCTATTTTACCCAGCTTTGCGTAGGTCATGATGATGGGAACCTTAAATACCAAACAGAGGGCTTTATGTTAGATTCTGTAGGTAACAGGAATAGGGGAATGGCATAAACCTGCACTTTAGGGAAATCATTGTGGCAGCTGAGTGGAGGATGAATTACACTAAGGAGAGACTTTCGGTGGGGAGACCATTTACAAAGGAAAGGAAGGTAACAAGTATTTATTAAGCACATAGTATATGCTCGATATTGTGTTAAGTACTTTGCAAATATTATCTCATTTGATGCTCATAACCTTAGGAGGCAGATGTTATTCTTATTCTCACTTTTCTGTTAACCAGTCAGTCAATATGCATTTCTTAAGAGTTTTCTCTTTTTTTTTGTTTTTTGTTTTTTTTTAGGCAATTGGGGTTAAGTGACTTGCCCAGTGTCACACAGCTAGTAAGTGTCAAGTGCTTGGTCTAAGGCCAGATTTGAACTCAGGTCCTCCTGACTTCAGGGCTGGTGCTCTATCCACTGCACCACCTAGCTGCCCCTTCTTAAGAGCTTTCTAAGTGTTGGGCATACAAGGAAAGGCAAGAGACAGTCCCTGTCCTTTGAGAGCTCACAATCTAATGGGGGAGACAACAAGTAAACAAATATGAACAAATGAGCTATATACAGGACAAATAGGAAATAATTAACAGAGAGAAGGAACTAGAGCAAAGAAGCCTGGGAAAGTCTTGCCAGGGAAGGTGGGGTTTAAGTTGGAACTTGAAAGAAGCCAGGGAAGGCAATAGGAAGAAATGAGGAGGGAGAGCATTTCAGTTATGGGGGACAGTCAGAGAAAATGCCCAGTACTGAGATATGGAGGCATGGGTGGGGCTATGTTATGTAGAGCTTTAAATGCTAACCAGAGGATTTAGTATTTGGTCTTGTAGGTGATAGGGAACCACTAGAGTTTATTGAGTGTGTGTGTGTGTGTGTGTGTGTGTGTGTGTGTGTTGGGGGGCAGGAGGGATCAAAGAACATGATCAGATGTGTTTTTTAAGAAAATTCCTTTGCCAGCTGAGTGGAGGATGAACTGAAGTGGAGAAAGGACTTATGGCAGGCAGATCAACCATCAGGTTGTTGCAATATCATAGGTGTGAGGTGATGAAGGCCTGCACCAAGTGGTGACAGTTTCAGAGGAGAGAATGGGAGTGTGTATGAGAGATACAGCCAAGATAAAATCAACTGGCCTTGGCAACAGAATGGATATTGAAGAGTTAGAGATAGTGGGGAGTTGAGGATGATGCCTAAAGTTGTATGCCTGGAGGACTTAAAGGATGGCTGCCTTTGATAGTAATAGGAAAGTTTGGAAGGGAAAGAGTTTTGGAGACAGAAAATGAGCTCAATTTTGGAAATGCTGAGTTTAGTAAGTCTGCTGGAATATAGTTCAAGGTACCTGAAAGGAATTTGGCTAGAACAGAAGTTTGGAGAGAGATTTGGGCTGGGTAGCTATATTTGAGAATTATCAGCATAGAGATGATAACTAGATACTTGGGAGCTGATGAGATCATCAAATGAAGTAGACAAGAGAAGACAAGAGGTCCTTAAAAGGTTTTTTGAGGATGGGGGAGACATAGTCATGTTAATAAGCAATAGGGAATGAGCCAGTAGACAGAGAGAAATTGGAGACAAGTGAGGGATAGCAGAGGGGGCAATCTGTTGGAGGAGATGGGATGGATTGGGATTACTTGTGCAGGTGGAGGAGTTTGCCTTGGCAAGGAGAAGGGCCACCTCTTCATGTGAGACAGGGACGAAGGAGGAGATAAAGGCAGAAGGCACTGAGTGATATGAAATCAAGAAGGGGAGAAAAGAGGGAACTCTTGCTGAATGGCATTATTTTTTTCAGTAAAATATGAGTCAAGATTCTCAGCTGAAAGGGTGAGGGGAGATTTGAGGAGGGATGAAAAGGTTCGGAAAAGCTGCTTGGAGAGAGGGATGGTAAGTTGATAAGGGAGGTCTAAGCAGAGCAGTGAGATTCTGGTTAAAGTTGTATAACATAAATTTGTAGTGGATAGTTTGGACAGTTACATTATTTTCTCCACCTTCATTCAGCAACTCTGTATAAGAGTGAAGTGAGTGGATAGTGGGAGTAATCCAAGGCTCAGGCTTGGCAGGATGCAATCAGCAATATTATAAGGGGAACTTAAGAGACGAGGACAGTGTAGAGCTGAACTGGTTTACCAAGGGGTCAAGATGGAGAAAAGAGGAGAAAGGAGCTAGTGCAAGGGTGATGGCCTGGAAGAGAACTGAGGTGTCAAGAGAATGGAGATCACAGTTGAGATGAAGAGCAGAGTTTGGTATGGGAAGGCAGAGGGAGGGTTAGAAAGTGAATAGATTAAGGTCAGATAAGAGGGTTTTAATTTTTAAACATGAATGTGGTGCATTTGTACATGATGGCAAGATTAAGGATATGATTATCTTTGCATGCGGCTGAGGTGGGTGGAGAAGTAGCTCATGAGAAATGAAAAGATTGAGGAACTGAGCAGTTAGTGTTTGACGGAATGTCACCTTGTATATTGAAGTCCCCTTGTACGAAGACAGGAGTTGAGTAGAAAGAAAGATTGTGAGCCAGGTACTGAACTTACTGAGGAAAGAAGGGGTGTATTCTGAAGGTCTACAGTCAACAGCTACCAGGATTTTGATTGAGTGGAAGATGTGAATTGTATGGACCTCAGAGGAGGAGAAGTTACTTAATGATGGAGGTATGGAGTGAACCTGAAAGTGATAATAGGGGTCAAGGTATACTCCAACTCCCTTGCCTCAATCAGTGAGCTTAAGGGAATGAGTGAAAGTATAACCAGTACTGGAAAGTGTGTTCAGGGAGACTATGTCATCAGGGGAGATCTGGGTCTTGGTAATTGCTAGTATATAGAAGTAGTGAGAGAGGAAGGTTTAAGATGAATATAAATTTTTGCCTATGGAACAGGCATTCCAGAGGGATGGAAAGGGTAATTGGGACTTTTGGGGTGGGAGAGTTGAGGAGGATGGGAGTAAGGAATGAGGTGGTAGGGGATGGAGAATGGGGTTTGGCTGATGGCCTACTGGGGTTTAGAATCACTGGCATGTGTAGAATAGGACCAGGTGTGAATTTTTTCACCATTAAGTGGAAGGGACCTCTCTTCTTCCCAGAGGATGGAGATCAAGAGGAGAAATGCACAGCACAAGATGGAAAGTGGATGGTTAGTTGGAAGGCCTTTGTCCTCTTCCCTCTGAGGCAAATCAGACAGGGGTTGACCTTAATTGAGGAAACTGAGGCAGATAGTAGTTAAATGACTTGCCTAGGGTCACACAGTTAGTAAGTGTTTGAAGCTAGATTTGGATTAAGGTTTTCCTGACTCCAGGCCCAGCACTATATCCACCATGTCACCTAGCTGTCTCATTTTGTGGGCAATTAGAGCCTATTGTAATGATCTAGGACTAAGCAAGATGCAATAAAGTCATGAATTAGAGGCTTTGTGGTTAGAGAATGGGGCATATCTATGTAGGTGTGCATTGTGCATGCACGTACATGCGTGTGTGTGTGTGGTAAATATATACTATGTATAGATGCAGGATGTCCCAAAGTCTTAGTGCAGTTTTAAGCTACTAAAATATATGTACATATAAGATATCTCTATAAATATATTCAAACAAATATACATATGCACACATAAACATAAATTATGTACACATATGTATATATACATATGATGTTATAGAAAAAGAAAAGACATGGTTCTCCAACTGCTTGGTTATGTGGGATGAGGAACAATGAAGAATTCAGGAGTGTATTGAGGTTGGGAACCTGAAGCAAATTTGGAAGAGGGGAAGGTTATGGGGAAAAGTTAAGGAATTCAATTTTGGAAATGTTGAGTGTGAGATGTTTATAGAACTTCCAGTTCAAAATGTCCACTAGGCAGATTCAGATGTGGATTTGGAGCTTAGAAGAAAGACTAGAATTGTATATATCGATCTGGGAACATTTGCATAGAGATAAATGGGAACTGATGAGATCACCAAAGATTATAGTATGGATTAATAAGAGATCCTAGGATAGTGCTTTGGGGAACATGCACATTTAGGAAATGTGTCAAGGATGAAGTTCCAGCAAAGGAGACCAAGAAGTGATGGTCAGGTTGGAGGAGAATCAAGATAGAATAGAAAGAATATCTAGTAGGAGAAGGTGATCAAGAGTGTCAACAATATTAAAGTGGGCCAAGAAGAATGAGGACTGAGAAAAATCCATTAGATTTAGCAATTAAGAGAACATGTTAACTTTGGAGAAAGCAGTTTGATTTGAAAGATAAGATCAAGAGTCAAATTGAAGAGGATTTAAAAGAGAATGAGAGGAGAAAGTGGAACTAGGGAATATGGATGAGTTTTTGGAGTAAAGTTCAGTGGAGTAGAGATATAGGACTAAAGATAGCATTGATGATAAGGTTAAGGGTGATCTTTTTAGGGATGTGGGAGTACACTTTTTTGTGTGATGAGCACTTTTATAGGTATCAGGGAAGGTAAATGATAGTGGTAGAGTGAATGTGGAAGTAGAAATAGGCAGCAAGGAGTATTCATGCCCCTCTCCTACAACCCTCAAAACCATTGAGTTAAAATCATTGCAGAATTCTCTATCTCCTCCATTCTTCTTTGAAGTTATATTCTCAGTCTTTTGCACTATTTTTGATAGCACTGTATTATTCCTCATAGCTAAATGCTGTAGCAAACTGCTTGCTTCACTTTGGATTTAATTACTGGAAACTCCCGTTTAAGGTTTAATTTACTGAGATTGGGCTTCTCTCCCCTTCTGTGAGATGATCATACAACCTACTCATATGCCTTTAATTAACAGTAGGCACATTTCTACCATGCTGTAATGCTGAAAGAACCAGAGATGCTGTTCACAGTTATCGTATCTAGTATCTTACTGTGATCAAAGAATGTTTCTTTTACCTTAAAACTGGTGTTGAATAATTGTTATTTTTTCTCAATTATATTACTTTGCCAAGATACCATGCATAATGTTTCTGGTCTTGTGTGTAGCAACTTCCTGTCTATTAGATCATCAAAGGCAAAGGCCACAAACATTGGTACCAACACTAATTTCTATACTATTTTATGTGCATCAATGAGTCACCTACACATTCTTTTTGTTGTAGAGCGAACAGTGCGGACCTCAGTTTTGGTGAAATGCTCTACGTAGCACCCAATAGAACATTTTAGTTTTCATGTAAGTCTGTTCTGGCACAAGCCAGGAGGCTCCAAGCCTTGTCAGTGATCTGCAGTGAAACCTTTTGCAAGCTATACCTTTATGAACCTGCTGTCCATACCCTTAGAGCTCATTGCCTATCTCAGCAGATGAAAGCACTGAACCTGAGTAAGCACGTACGACTCATTTAAAATTGGGAATTGAAAACTCTTGGAATTTAAAGACTGTGTCTTCTTTTTTTCTATTTCCAAAAAGAGTTTAGTCCAGTGTTTAACAACAAACATTTGTTAAGTGCCTGCTATGTGCAAGGCATTGTTCTATGCCTTGGAAATATAAAGAGCAATATGACATAGATCCTACTTTAAAATAATTTAAAAATAATGGGCAGTGAGACATAAGCACAGTAGCTATGATACAAAGGAGAGTGTAATAAGTGTAAGGGAGAGGTACAAGCAAAGTACTATGAAAAATTTGAGGAGGGAAATATTATTTTAAAATTATTGATCTTTTGATCATTTCCATTTCCCAATATATCTCTCCCTATCCTCATCTCAGAGGATGTTATCTCTTAAAGCAAAGGATAAAGAAGTAAAAAGTTCACAAAACTAATTAACACATCAGTGAAGTCTGACTTTATATATAGTGTTCCACAACCATAGTTCTCCACTCCTGGAAATAAGAGAAGGAGGTATTTCTCATATCTTTTTTATTTTTTATTTTATTTATTTATATTTTCATTATAATTTCATAGCATTGTTTCAATTTTTTGATATTCTTTCCATTTACATTGTTGTAGTCATTGAGTATACTATTTCCCTTGTTCTGACTATTTCACTTATTTCAGTTTACATGTCTTCTCGTACTTCTCTCCATATTCATTTTTCTTATAATTTAGTAATATGTCATTACACTCACATACACAATTTGTTTAGCCATTCCTCAGTTTATGGGCATCTACTTTGTTTCTAGTTATTTACTACTATAAACAGTGTGGCTATAGTTTTGTGTATATAGGAACTGGAAAGATTACATTCTATCTTAGTTAGAATTGCCAAATCAGTAGCATCTCTGAAGAAGCAAGGTTATGTCATGAGTAACCTGCACATTTTTCTCTTTTGTGGTTGTTAGGGAAGGAACAGCAGAGGCCTTGGTCCTTGGGAAATTGCCTATTGACCTAAATCAGAGGATCACAGATTAAGAGTTTGAAGAGAACTTGTGTCCACGTATTCTCTCATTTTACAGATGAGTAACTGTGGCTGCGAGGGGTTAAGGGACTTGTCCAAGTGACTCCAAATTCAGCACCAATGTGAACCAAAGTAAGCTTTGTGGAAGTTATCTAATCTTCACCAAATGCACTAAAATGGCATATTATACCAGAGAACTTAAGGATGATATAGGCTTACTATCCTATTTTACCCAATTTTCCTAAGAAACATGCTACAAATAAAATGATGAATATTCTATCACAAATCATGCAGTTAGATCTTTTAATCCTAACATGCTTTTGGAGTGATTGGCTCTTCATTGAGGTAAAGTCATCTCTAGTCTCAGAGAACGTTATTGCCTATATTTTTACAATTGAACATTTAACTAGTCAAGATTTCATAGATTTTCAAATCATAATTCTTTTGCTCAGATCTGTTATAGTCTAATGTCATAGCTATTATTCAAACATGCAAATGAGAAAATTATGACTACATGTAACAAGCAGGATTAAGGTTTTAACGAAAAGGACTAGACCTGTGTTTTCTTGGAGTTAAGGAACTACCTGGTGAGGAACTCACTGTACCAATGTATGTCAGCACCTTCTCTGTAATTTATAGTCTTAAGATATTGTCTAGAATTCTGAGGGGTAATGCGTTTGCCTAGCATGACATAGACAGTATATGTCAAAGGCAATACTTGACCTCAGGTCTTCTAGGTGTTGAGGCCAGTTCACTGTCCATTATACTATGCTTAAGAATAGGAAAAAATATATAAAAATGATCAAATTTGTTTTTGATGCATTGTGATTCTATAGGTGCATGTCTAAAATGGGTCATGACATTGAAGTAGTTCAAAGTGGTTTATTTAATAGTTCTTAGATTTATGTGTTTTTTTTTTGCATTTTATCAAACAATAAATATTTACTGACTGATGCTTTCTCATTCTAAATCTGGTTTCAAAACTGGGTCCATTTTATAACTCAATGTTATAAAGTCTGGACTTGGCTAAGTTCATATTATTCATGCTAGCCTGGAAATAGGAAACTATCAGAGATCAGGTACTGTATGTTCTTTTTTCCTGTTTCTATTCTTTCTTTTTCTTCTGTTTCTACATTGTATTTGCCCAACCTTCAAAAACAAGCATTTACTAAATTTTTACTATTCAATTGGTGTTGAAAATAGTTGAATATCAAGCCTTTCTGGGCCTCAGTTTCTTCATCTGTAAAGAAGGTACAATAAGGCTTGGCTTGCTACAACCATAAAAAGTGTTATTTCAAGGATCAAATGAGACAGTGATGATCCAATATGTAATATACCTTGAAATAATAAAGCAACTTTAAAACTGTTAAACACCATGGGGATGTAAGGGATTATTCTTATTGTGCATTTTTACTGAAATCTATGAATTACAATATATAGTACGTATGTACAATATTTGTTGTCTATCCAAGTATTCAAATATTAAATTTATTTTCATTTATCAGTAAATAAGTTTCTCTTTTCAGATTAAAAACAGAAATGAGTTATCTCTAGTGAAAACTCACAATTGATGAATGAAATGGCCAGAATTTCTTATTTCTTAAATCTCAGCACACCATTCCACAGTTATTGTTGTTCTCCAAAAACTAATGATTCCTCTTCCTACCATATTTTTGTAATTTAAATCGATTTTTCTGTCTGATTTAGTTGGATTACTAGGAATAAAATGCTTTAGAGGGCTGTGGTTTAAAGATGCCTGTGGAATGACAGCTGGTTCTATGGCTTGTAATATGCTTTTCTTGATGTCTCACTTGTTTTAAGAATAGGAGATGAAGTGTGTGTGTGTGTGTGTGTGTGTGTGTGTGTGTGTGTGAAGTGTATGTGTGTTTCCTCAACACACCTAACATTAGGTCAACAGTTGGGGAGTATTCTGAGTTTTGTCTGAGATAGAGAGAACTTTGGATTTTTAATATAGATCATTAAGTGCTTTCTTACTTTTAATTTTTATTCCATTACTGATGTTACATTTGTGTATGAATATTCATTTAGATAAAGTACATATTTATGATATTACATTTAAATATAAAGTTAGTTAAATGGTTGGCTTAGTTAGGTACTCCTGAGGGTTGAGGAGATAAGGCCAAGGATCATCAGGACCTGGTCTTCTTGAGATGTTACTAACTTTTTGACTGTCCCTGTAAAGACATTCTAACATAGGACTATCTTCACCAATTTGCTTCATAATGAGTGAGCTTGTTCAAGTCACTCATGTATTCAACTCTGCAACAGTACCTTTCACATAACACATATTCAATAAATACTTAATCAACTAAATTCTTGGTTCTTTCATCGGAAACTTTGTAGATTGCCCAGAATTCTTTGTGCTTCCTAAACTTGAATAGCCAAAAATGGATTTAGAAATGTTTATGTTTTAACGTAGAGAAGGATGAAAAGTAGCAAATCAAAATTAATGAACATATTTCCCCTACCTCCCTAATCTATATGTTTACTGGTAAAATAAAGAAATGAAATAATGGTCCAAATAATTCCTACGAAGCCAAATTATTTTTTGCTTTATTTCTCTTTATGTTTTAGGAGGGAAATATTTACTTTGGCCTTAATCATTGCCTCAATGAACTGTTACCTCAAGTCTCCACTTTATTTTATATTCCTACACTTGACAAGTGACTAAATAGCACAGCCAAAAAGAATAACTAGTGCTTTCAACACTAAAAGATTAAGTCTCTCACTTGGACCTATTTTTTAATGTAGATGAAAATTAGTGTTAATGTCCTAAATTCTTATTCCTTTCCTCAGGTCATATACATTCTTCTATTTGCTCTCAGAACATCACAGGTTATCAAAACATATGGTCTTAAATTTGAATGGTGTCTTTTTTTGGCATCTCTAAAACCAAACAAATGCACACTTAAATCAGTCTTCTTCAAGTTGTACTTATATCTCCATTGATTGGCACATGTTATTCATTCATTCATTCATTCATTCATTCACTCATTCAAAAATTACCAGTAAGAATTCTGACTTTTTATTTCTTTCCACAATTGCTGCTTTTATGAGTCATTTTCTTAGAGGGTTTAAAAAATTCTTTTCATAAGTTGAGAGTTTTCACTATAGGACAAAAAAGTTAGTTCAGCATGCCCACTAGGAGTTTTAGGCAGAAGTGTAAGTAGAGATGAAAATTATTCAGGTTCAACAATAAGCAAATAATTTAAAATTAACTGTGCATAAAATCATTTCCATTCTTAACTCTGGTGATAGAACACAATCCTCCATGGGTTCTACCACAGTTTATAACCAGTTACAAACCAAACTCTCCCTCTTTCCATTCATACAGTTTCAAGAAAGAGATAAGCAGGACCTTCACCTAAGTCCATATTCTGAGCTAGCAGGTGCTAGACATAACTGGTAGAGGTCTTACTTGCCATCATTTTTTGGTGTTGAGGTTTGTACTGCACTCGGTGTTCTGTTGATGAACGTCTGTGCCTCCTCCTCCTTCTTTTGCAGAAACAAACACTGCAGAGAAGAACTCCTCCAATAAAGGAAACTGCTGAAGTTGTCCAGCCAAGAAAGAGTGCAGCGCCCAGCTCCCGTTTCTGTCCTACATGAATAGTTGGGTTGTAGAAGTCCTTGATGATGAGATTGGCTGTCCAGCATACAGGAATCAAAATGGTGATGCCTGTCAGGATGAAAAGGACTCCAGATGCTCCCAGGAGGTAAAACTTGACTTGCTCATTAGAGCCAGTACACCGGGCTTGCTTCGTGCTGAAAATGCCAACAAGTAGGGCAATCAAGGACAAAGCAATCGCCACACACATCAGTGCCCGGGATGCTTCTAAGGCAGGTGGGAGAGCCAAAAGAGAGCCATAATATTTGCACTGCCACCTCACATGTGCTTGTTGGACACAATTCATCCAAAGTCCTTCCCAGATCCTTTCAAATATCACAATGTTGCTGCCAATGAAGGCAGACACTCTCCATTGAGGCAGCAGAGTTGTAGCAAGAGTCCCAACTACTCCCAGGAATCCAAGAACCAGTCCTGCAATTTGCAGGGGATACAAAGCCATCTCCTTCTCCTAGAAGATAGTTGGACTTGAATGGCAAAAGCCAGAACTTTGAAATTTCTTATAATTTCTTATAGTCTCTTGTGATTTTTCACACTGATACTGTCTATCAGTCCAAATAAGCAGCAGAAACCCAGCTCAGAGAAGCTAAAATACCTACTGTATTAAATATGACTTATCATTTTACTCACATACTCATTTCTATATGTATATCTTCCCCTTTAGGTGTAATAACTTTCTAGCCAATTAAAAACCAGGCAGTGGTATATCAAGAAATATTACATTCAGATTCCAGTATTTCTCATAGTATCATTGTCTTAGCAATGCTATAATTAAGTGTCAAAGTTTCTATTGTGGCATAATAATTACAGAGTTGAAGACTTCCTACTTAAAGTTACTTCGTTATAAGACTATAAAAGGTTGAGCCGCAATTGAAGAAAATGTCATTTTGTCAATTTATCCTTATTTAATATTGATCCTTGTAATTTTGGACAAAAGGTATAACTTTAGCCTGTAGGAGTTCTCAAACTTATTTGGCCTACCACCCCCTTTTAAAAAATTACACAGCGCCCCCTGAAAATCTACTTTCTTTAATCCTTTAACAGTTATTTTGAAATTTGCATCATTTGAAACTATTACCACCCCCCTGGATTGTTCCAGTGTCAGCCAGGGGGTGGTATCGCCTGCTTTGGGAACCTATGAAACTTTCTTTTAAAACTTGTTTAAAGTAGGCAGATCATTATAAGAGAAAGGTTTTTAAAGAAGAATGCTAGATTTATAGCTTATCCTTTAGGAGGAAAGGAAAGTTAATGAAATAATCCTACTTATCACTGATGTCTTATTGGGTAAGTAATATCTTCTTCTGGTGTGTTATAACAATGAAACAATTACCAAAACACAAATTTCATTAAATGTTTTTTAAAAAAATTGAAACATTTACTAAAATAGTGTTTTGGTTGATGATACAAAAATTACTTAAACAAGTTAAGTCAGATCAAGTCAATAAGCATTTATTTATTAAGTGCCTAATACATACTAGGCACTAGCACTAAGTCCTGGGGATATAAAGAACAGAAGAAAATGACTCTGCTCTCAAGGAGCTCACAGTCTAATGGGGGAGACAACATGCAAACAAGTATGTACAGAAAAGATATACACAGGATAAATTAGAAATAATTTCAGAGGAAAGGCATTAGAATTAAGTGGTATCAGGAAAGTCTTTTTGCACAAGGTGGGATTTTAGCTGAAACTTGAAGGAAGTCAGAGAACCCAGGAGGCAGAGATGAGAGAAAATAGGGTAGTTGCCAAAGACGGAAAATTATTTAGAATTAGAATTGAGATTTTTTTTTCTAAAGCTAGAAGGAAACTTGAAGGTCATTTTACAGAGGTAAAGAACAGGAAAGTGACTTTTCCAAGGTCACAGCTATTTCATGACATTGTTTCCTAACTAATAAATTAGTGAAGTTTAATTTTGAACTTTTAAACAGGTCTACATTTGAAGAATTTAAAACTTCAAGGGCAATTTTAAATGGTAATGAAAGAGATAACCTTTTCAGTATATCATAGTGGAAATCTGTTATCAAACGATTATCATTTTAAACCCCCATTTCTATTGTCAATCACCAAATATGAGGTATTCTTCTCTGGGAGCTGGGAGTTAGGTCGTAGAACAGTAAATAACCTTTTGTACTTTATCTCTCCCCTACTTCTGCCTTAGGAGTAAGACTAACAAACTAATCTAGTATGGTTATAATACTTCACCCAAAGAAAATATAAGTAGTAAGCAATTAGTTACAAGTACAGATAATTCAGACTCTAGATATCCCAGCATAGTATATAGTAGATATCTCCAGTGTGGTCATTACATTGGACATAGCACCACTGCTGAAGCCTCTTACCAGTCCAGAAAAAGTTGAAATAGATCAATGGAACAAAATATAGATTCTAAAACAGTCAACTTAATTTAGGAAAAAATTATTTTTGTTTTGGACTGGGCCTGTGTTATCATTGGTATAGGAAAATTCTCATAAGGAAACTCCCTCCACCACTCAATGCTGGTTGGAACCTGCTTTTCAACTTATAGTTTTAAAGAGTTGCTGTTTGGGGCAGAGGCTTAATGACTTGTCCACAGTCATAGTGCATACAAAAAAACTAGTACTTGAAAAACCAAGGAGGGGGAGAAAATTTAAAACTCAAAATCTTATGGAAGGGAATGTTGAAAACTGAAAATAAATAAATTAAATTAAAAAAAGAAAAACCTGAAGAAAATAAAAATTGGTTAAGGACCAATTATTTAATAAATATTCTTGATTAGTATTGGTAATTAATAATTTGGCTAGCAATATAGTGGGAAATAGATTTAGAACCATAACTAATATCCTGTACCTCAGTGAAATCCAGCAGAATGAAGACTTACACATACAAAAATTCAAAAATGAAAGAAAATGGAATTATGTAACTATCTCAATTACGGAGGGAAGATAATTTTTTAATATTATACAAAGAGAAGGATCACAGATATAATGATAATAATAATAATAATAATGATAACAAATATCTAGCATTTATACAGCACCTACCATG
The DNA here is from genome assembly GCF_900497805.2 of Vombatus ursinus. NCBI lineage: Eukaryota > Metazoa > Chordata > Mammalia > Diprotodontia > Vombatidae > Vombatus > Vombatus ursinus. The sequence goes on from NW_020954587.1 coordinate 22,413,602, forward strand.
TGCCAGGATGTGGCACTATGCTAAGTGCTTTACAGATATTATCTCCAAGTCTGTCTGAGAATTTTGACCATGGAGACATACCTGAGGAATTGACAGTTATTCCTTGGAATTTCAGATTTGTCCGTCCTCTGAGGATGATAAATTGCTCAAAGAAATAGGAGCCCTTCTAATCATTGGCAAGAGTTGGAAAGCAGAAAGAATTCAGCTTTGGTCATGAAGAAGTTACAATCTTCTGATCCAGCTTAGGGAAATCAGAGAGGAGTCAGGGAAAAGGTCACCCTAGGCTGCAAGCACAGTCACAGTTAACTCATCATCAATTCCCTATAGGTCTAATCTACTATACAGAAGGGATGGTAAAAGCTGAGAATGTGAATTGCAATGCTGTTTTGGACAGTGGATCTTAAGTTACCACCACTTTGCAATGTTTGTATGATCGGTATTTGGGTAAAATAACTTAAAAACCTATGATGGGGCTTGGAATGGGTGGTTTGAGTCATAGAGGCTAGCTGTACTTCAGATACGTCTGAATGAGCTTGAAGTTTCCCAAGGAAGTTGGTGTCAATAGAAAAGTGGACACTCTGGCTCTGGCATGTCTAGACCCTGCAATACTCAATGGAGTCTCAGTACTGTTTGGAACTAATTCTAGTCTTTTCAAAATTCTAGTAAGCAATAAGCTAGGACCCACTACCTTAATACTCTGAATATCTTTGCAGAGGCTTACAAAAGAATAGAGGCAATAAACACCACCATAGGAGCCCCAGCTGTCAACTCCATATGCTAGATCCTGAAGTGTTTGATTCTGGGGACTCCCTAGTAACACAAAAGTGGAAGGATAGGTTAGGGCTGGAATGCAGCAAGAAGACTGGTGTGTTCTCATTGCATGAGTGGGTGTGGGATGTGATTGATGTGCAACTCACAGAATCTAACTCACTGATTCCAGACCATTAAGAGAAAGATTTAGAAGGAATCCTCTATGATGGAGGATCTTAGAAACTATCTTAAAGAAATGCTCGTTTATGGCATCATCACAGTATCCAGAATTCCTCAAGTATCATCCATAGTGGTGGTGCCTATGAAAAATGGAAACATATAGATGAGTGTTGATTACCAAACTTTGAACAAAAGGAATAAAGTGGATCAATGTGCTATGCCATGTGTTCAAGATTCCCTGGATTGTTTGGTAGGCATCCAGTGGTTTTCAGTCTTGGACCTGCATAGTGGTGATAGTACCAGACTGTTTTGTCTGAGGAAGACAAAGAAAAGACTGCTTTCATCTGTCCAACTGGATTTTACCAGTTTGAGTGAATGCAAGAAGGCATTTCAGGGGTACAAGCCACTTTGCAAAAGCTGATGAAGAAAGTGGTTGGAGAAATGAACTATCTAGAAGTGTTAGTGTACCTATTGTCTTTGGCAAGACACTGGAGTAACATGAGAAGAAACTGACTAAAGTGTTAGATTGGCCTAGAGGAAGCTGGTCTGAAGTTGTCAATGGACAAATGACAGTTTTATAGGTCTTTTAAGTATGTGGGCCATGTTGTTTCCCAACAGCTGTGAGCACTGATCCAGAGGTGAGAACATTTCTCAAGGGGCCATACCCACAAAATCTTAGAAACTTAAGAGCTCTTCTGGGATTTCGTAGTTACTATTCCAAATTTTTAAAGAACTATGCTAATGACTAAACCATTAAATCACCTCACTCAGGCACATATGATTACAAAGACCCAGATCCAAAAGGCAAGAGAGGCAAAATTGTCTTAAAGCCCACAAAATGTTTGGGAGATAAATGGACAGACAAATATGAAAAAGCCTTAGAAGATTTAATAAATTGCCCTACCCATGCATTGGTATTGACTTATGCAGATCCAAATAAATTTTTTGTTCTTGGATGCCAAATAATGGCTTGGAAGGTTTAGAAGCTGTCCTATACCAAGAGAGTGACAATAACCAGAGGTCAATTGGAGTCACCAGAAGAGATTTGGCTGACAGTAAGGCTTAATACCCTGTCTATAAGCCTGAGTTCTTGTCTCTGACGTGAGCTTAAAAGGCTATGTATGTGAAACAAAACTCCAAGTCTGTATTGATAAAATCAATTGATAACCCATTGACAATCTTGACCAGTGCCAAGTTGCCATAGGTGGGTAGCAGTATTGGCCAATTAAATTTTAGCATATATGATAGGCATGGCAAGACTAATGTAAATGCAGACACTTTGTCCAGAATGCCACTAGAACTGTGGTTACACCAGAAGAAAGTGTGAGAGCAATCCTTGACACTCAAGGTGCAAGACTACAACTGGATGGAAGTAGAGCTGAGAGCTTGGGACTTCTATCAGACAGCATGCCAACTGCTCATGGAAATCTTGTGACATTGCACCAATCTTCCTTGCCACAGTTGTCTGCAGATGAATGGAGACAAAAAAAATTGGCTGATGAAGGACTAAAAGTAAAGGACTAAGTAAAGTGACTAAGTAAAAAAACCCAAAAAGCAGGGTAATGATCCTACTAATCTGAAGTTCCTGACAGCATAGAGCACCTTACTACTGAGACAGTGGCAGAAATTGGGCTGTGCAATGGAGTACAGTGCCAGACTGTGACTGATCCCACACAGGGAGCCAGAAAGCAGCTGGTGCTACCCAAAGCATACAAGTCGTGTATGACTTGCATGATGTCTTTGGACATATGGGTCAAGAGAGGACTGTACTAGTGGTAAGAAACTAATTTTATTGGCTTAAGATGGTAGCAAATGTCACCAAGAAGTGTGAAGCTTGTGCCAAATGTGTACAAAGGAAAACATTGCCAAATCATGCTGCATATTTGGAGCATATTGTCTTTATTGACTTTCTGTCCCTGGGAGGAGATAAAAATATGAATCATATCTTGGTGGTGACTGATCATCTCACCATTCGTCATCATTTAAGATATACATAAGCATACTCAGCCAGAAACTAAAAAGCATATTGCTGCTAAAGTGTCATGGGAAAAGTATTTTTCAGTGTATAGGTTCCCTGCTGGAATTTGTTCTTACTAAGGCAGAGAATTTGAGAACAAATTAGTCATAGAGATGTTGGCTGTGGCTGATATCAAAAAGTCTAGGGTTACTCCTAATCATCCTTAGGGAGACTTATAGACTGAACATTTTATTTTCCAATTTATTTATTTATTTTTAGTTTTCAACATTAATTTCCACAGGATTTTGAGTTCCAAATTTTCTCCTTTCCTTCCCCTTCAAGAATGATGGTATGCATTCTGATTACCCTTCCTCTGATCTGCGCTCCCTTCTATCACACCCCCTCCACCTGTCTTATCCCCTTCCCCTTCTATTTTCCTGTAGGGTAAGATAGATTTCTATACTCCATTGCCTATGTATCTTATTTCCCAGTTGCATGTAGAAAACAGTTTTTAACATTTGTTTTGAGTTCCAAATTATCTCCTCTCCTCCATCTCCACCCACCCTCATTGAGAAGGCAAGCAATTTGATATACGTTATATATGTGCAGTCATGCAAAACACTTCCATAATAGTCTTGTTGTGAAAGACTAACTATATTTACCTCCATCCTATCCTGCTCCCACTTATTCTATTGTCTCCTTTGTCCCTGTCCCTCCTCAAAAGTGTTTGCTTCTGATTACCTCATGCCCCAATCTGTCCTCCCTTCTATCACCTCTCTCTCTCTTATTCACTTCCCTCTTACTTTCCTATGGGGTAAGATAGATTTCCATACTCAACTGAATGTGTATGTTATTTCTTCCTTAAACCAAATCCAATGAGAGTAAAGTATACTCATTCCTTCTCACTTCCCCCATCTTCCCCCCTGTAAAACCTTGTTCTTACCTCTTTTATGTGAGATAATTTAGGTGAGATTTAATTTAGGTATTCTTTTACCCACTTATTCTTTTTTATTTTTGTTTTTAAAAATTAATTAATTTTTATTTTTAGTTTTCAACATTCACTTCCATAAGATTTTGAGTTCTAGATTTTCTCCCCTTCTCTCCTCTCCCCACTCCCCAAGATGGCACCGCAATCTGATATAGGCTCTACATATACATTCATATTAAACATATTTTCATATTAGTTGTGTTGTAAAGAAGAATTAAAACCAATGGGAGGAACCACAAGAAAGAAGAAACAAACAAACAAAAACAAAAAAAAAAAGAGAGCAAATAGTATACTTTGATTTGCATTCAGGTTTCATAGTTCTTTTTCTGGATGTGGATAGCATTTCCCATCATGAGTCTTTTGGAGTTGTCTTAGATCCTTGCATTGCAGAGAAGAGCTAACTCTATCAAAGTTAGTCATCACATAATGTTGCTGTTATTGTGTACAATGTTCTCCTGGCTCACTTCACTCAGTATCTGTTCATGTAAGTCTTTCCAGGTTTTTCTGAAGTCTGCTTGTTCATTATTTCTTATGGAACAAAAGTATTCCATTGCATCCATATACCATAACTTGTTCATCTATTCCCCAGGTGGTGGGCATCCTCTCGATTACCAATTCTTGGCCACCACAAAAAGCTGCTATAAATATTTTTGTACATGTCTGACTCACTTATTCTTTAGGATTAGATTATTTTCCAATTAAATTTTAATCTATCTGTCCACTACCCTTCATGAAATGCAATTTTTATTGCATTATGATCTGAAAAGATGCATTTAATATTTTTGCCTTTCTACATTTGATATTGAGGTTTTCATGCCCTAGTACATGGTCAGTTTTTATGTAGGTGCCATGTGCCACTGAGAAAAATGTGATTTTTCTACTTCCTTCAGAGATCTGTCATATCTAATTTTTCTAAAATTCTATTCACCTCCTTAACTTCTTTCTTATTTATTTTGTGGTTAGATTTATCTAGTTCTGAGAGGGAAAAGTCGAGGTCCTCCATGAGTATAGTTTTGCTGTCTATTTCCTCCTGTAACTCACTTAACTTCTCTTTTAAGAATCTGGATGCTATTCTGCTTGGTGCATATATGTATAGTATTGATATTATTTCATTGTCTATGGGACTTTTTAGTAAGATGTAGTTTCCTTCCTTATCTCTTTAAATTAGGTCTATTTTTGCTTTTGCTTTGTCTGAGATCGTGATTGTTATCCCTGTTTTTTTTTTAAACTTTAGCTGAAGCATAATAGATACTGCTCTAGCCCCATTCCGGTACTCTATGTGTGTCTTTCTGTTTCAAGTGTGTTTATTATAAACAACATATTATAGGATTCTGGTTTTTAATCCATTCTCCTATATGCTTCTGCTTTATGGGTGAGTTCCTCCCATTCACATTCACAGTTATTATGATTACTGTGTATTTTCCTCCATCCTATTTTTCTTCCTGTTTATCCTTCTCTCTCTTCTTTCATCTTTTTCCTCTTCATCAGTGTTTTGCTTCTGACCACCACCTCCCCCAATCTGCCCTACCTTTTGTCAGTCCCCTCCTTTTCTTAATCCCCTGCCCTCCTACTTCCCTGTAGGGCAAGAGAGATTTCTATACGCAACTGATTGTGTGTGTTATTTTTGCTTTGAACTAATTCCAACAAGACTAAGGTTCAAGCAATGCCCACTACCCTGCCTTCTCTCTTCCCCTCCACTGTAATAGGTCTTTTGCATTTCTTTATGTGAGATAATTTAACCCATTCTACTCCTCCCTCCCTTTTGCCCTCAGTGTAATTCTCTTTCTCACTTCTTAATTTTTATTTTTTTTTGGATACCATCTCCTTAAAGTCACGTTATACCCGTGCCCTCTGTCTCCTTCGAATTGCACTGCTAGTGATACAGTTCTTAAGAATTACATGTATTGTCTTCCTATACAGGGATGTAAACAGTTTAGCTTTGTTGAATCTTTTGTGTTTTCTCTTTTCTTTTTACCTTTTTATACTTCTCCTGATTCTTGAAGATGAAAATCAAATTTTTATTTCAGCTCTACTCTTCATCAAAGGCTTCTACCTCATTGAATGACCATTTTTTTACCTTGCAGGATTGTGTTCAGTTTTGCTGGGTAGGTGATTCTTGGACATAATCCAAGCTCCTTTGCCTTCTGGAATATCATATTCTGAGCTCTTTGATCCTTTAATGTTGAAACTGCTAAATCCTGTGTTATCCTGACTGTGACTCACCAATATTTGAATTGTTTCTGTCTGCCTGCAATATTTTCTCCTTTATCTAGGAGTTGTGGAATTTGGCTATAATATTCCTAGGAGTTTTCATTTTGGGATCTCTTTCAGGAGGATTTTTTCAATGTCTATTTTACCTTCTGATTCTAGGGTATCAGGGCAATTTTTTTCTGATAATTTCATGAAGTTATGATGTCTAGGTCCTCCTTTTGATTATGACTTTCAGGTAGTCCAGTGATTCTTAAATTATCTCTCCTGGATCTATTTTCCAGGCTAGTTGTTTTTCAATGTGATATTTTACATTTTCTTCTTTTTCATTCTACTTTTCATTCTTTTGATTTTATTTGATTGATTCTTGATGTCTCATATAGTCAGTTTCCTGTCACCCAATTCTAATTTTTAAGGAATTTTTTTTTCAGTTAGCTTTTAAACCTCCTTTTAAATTTGGCCAGTTCTACTTTTTAGGGAGTTGTCTTCTTCAGTAAATTTTTGAACCTCTTTTTCTCTACATTTTTTTGTGCTTCTTTTATGAAGCTGTTGACTCTTTTTTTATGATTCTCTTGCACCACTCATTTCTTTTTTCCAATTTTTCTTTTACTTCTTTTATTTGATTTTTAACTTCCTTTTGAGTTTTTTCCAGTTCTTTTTGGGCTTGACACAAATTCACATTTTTCTTTAAGGCTTTGTATATAGGCATTTTGACATTGTTGTCTTCTTTTGAGTTTGTGTCTTGATCTTTCCCGTTACCACAATACCTTTCCAAGGTCAGGTTATTATTATTATTATTATTTTTTGCTCACCTTTTACAGCTTTCCAGCTGCCTTTCTATAAACATAGAATGAGAGCTGATTGGATGATGCAACTTCCTGTTGAGTGAAGAGCTGGCTGGGCCAGGTGAACCAATCTGAGGAGTTTTACAGGTCTCTGCCTTGATAGAATTGCTAGCTATAATAATAGCATAAAATGTTCTCACTGCTTTTAAAGGGTGATAAAAGTTAAAAGAAATTGTCACTATTTCATCAATTTGAGAATAGATGAGAAGATCTGCCCAGTAGGAGAGAAGGCAGAAGAGAAGCAGCTTCAAATGGTTGTGGTTGAAACAAGATTTGTCAGGTAATTGGATATAGTAGGTGAGTAAGAGTGAAGAGTGAGTTATAACATTGAGGCTTTAATTACTGTTTCCTCCACTGCCTAAGGCATAGGTTTCACAGACTTTACCCCCAAGAACTCATCTAATGGACATGGTTTTAGGCACCACATTGGCCTATGGAGCTGAGGAATTCAAAAGCTCTGAGGTAGGTTATGGAGCAGAAAAGCAGAAGCTCTCTTTGCCTGAGAGTTTTAGTTGATTAGAGAGTTGAGATGTTCGAATGATTTGTAGGACACCCTAACAGCAATGAGTTCACGTCCCCCCATAGTTGGGCAGGCATCAGCTCTAGGGCAGTTTTATGAGTTGAACAGGTTGTGTAGGTGGCTGGAAGAGATGGCACCCACCCAAAGGACAAGGCTGACAAAACTCAGATTTCATCTATGACTCTCTTCTGTAGTCTCCTTGGTGTGCCATTTACTAGTACTATTCTTCCAAAACTTCCTATCAGTGGGAGATAACATAGTAGTGGAAGAGAACTAGATGAAAGATGGGCTAACCCAAATTCTGATAGTCCCCAGGGACAGGTTGGGTATGCTCATGAGACTTTGAGTCCTAGAGAATCATTAAAAATTAAAATACTGTTCATGTATACACAAAACTTGGGAAAAGGGTCATAACAACAAGTGCCTTGCCTTCTATAAAAATGATCTTTAACATTATGGAGTACCAGGCTGGCACAGAAATCAAATTTTTAAAGGACATTGAACCAGAATATAACATATTTGCTCAAGAGAATCTGAAAAGATATCACTTCATTGCAAAAGATGAACTGGAGAGCAAATCTTCTGCATTGACACATAAGCAAAGGTCAAGATTAAAGATCTCTTCAAGTTTTGAGGCTGAAATCTAAGTACAGTGAGGTTGAGGAGGAGAAATGAGATGAAAACAGTTTTGCTATGCCAGTGAAACAAATTTATAAGAAAATTTTAATAGACTCCTCAGCTCTTGTATATAAGAGTTTAGCAAATTTATTCAAGATGAGCTGTTGTTGGGGGAGTCCTTATAATGAAAGGTGAGTTTCCGCATCATTTCCCAAAAACACAGGCTCTGCTACTTCTCAGTCCCTGCCACTTGGCTGCCCTAAGTGTTCCATATGAATTGCAAGGCCCTCTTGTGGTACCCCTCCCATGCCACCCAGGATTACAGGAAGATGGAATGTGATGTCCTTGGAATGCCATGGAATTAGTCAAAAGCAAGGGGAGGAGGTTAGGGAATCAAGGATTCTATGACAGCCCAAGAGCAAGTGGTTTTTCAGTAGAAGCCATAGTCGTAGCCACCATAGCCCAGGCCTCCATAGCCGTAGCCACCATAGCCCAAGCCTTCATGGCCATAGCCGCCAAAGCCACAGCCTAGGCCATGGAAAATGCCACATCCACAGCCGTAACCAGAGCCATAACCATAGCCCAGCCCCCCAACCCCCATAGTAGCTTCTGTAGTAGCTTGTGTCAAGATTCATGGATTTGGACAGATGTCATTGTTTAGTTCGTGTGAGTGAGTACTGTACCATTTGCATGGGGACTTCTATATACTATTCAGCAGGAGCTGTGGTAGATCCATGCTAAAATTGCCAGGGAAACATCACATTCTTGTCATTTTTTGTCCTGTGAAAACAATTTCTCTAGCTCATTAAGGGTGTTTTCTCTCAATTTGCTGTTTCTCTGAGAAGGTTCTGTCATGAGCTGATTCCTATAATGTGAAATGTTTTTAGTGTGATCAAAGTCTATATAGTTAATGTGACTGGTGCCTCACCCAGACTTCATGGCAGCCCTCTCTCAGATGGCATTGTCCTCCTTCCATTATGCTTGCCAGCCTAGCCTTCTGATTCTTTAGGAGGGTTGTTGAATCCTGTCTTTTTAAGGCAGTGCTATTTGAGATTAAAGTGACATAATCACGGAAGTATCAGATTGGAGTTGAGATGGTGGTGAGGCACCTGTGTATAGAATGGGTCAATCAAACAACCATTCCCAAAGCATCCAAAGCATGTGTGTGCATGCGTGCGTGCACATGTGCACACACACACACACACACACACACCTTCTCCAGTGTTTGTACTGTGCCAGCCACTGTGCTCAGAGCTGAGGACAAAAAGAAATGTCAACAGAGTCTCTGTCCTCTGGCAGCTGTAGAGTTCTTAGGCCAATGTAAACATGAAAACAGAAAGGCACCTGCCATAGACAGACAGAATTGATGGGAGAAGGACAGGAAAGTCAGAGGAGAAGGGGAGGATGGAAGAGAGGATTTTGGGCAGGGAGGACAGACAGCCAGTGCAAAGGCAAGCAGAGAGGACATGCAATGTGTTGTTTGAGTAAAAGCAGAGAGACTGGCATGAGGTAGACCATAAAGTATGGGGAGGGGAGAAAATTTTATCAAGACTGGAAAGGTAGGAAGTGACTTATTTACGAAGAGGGTGAAATGCCAGAAAGTGTCTATTTGAATTAGTACAGAACAGGAAGCAACTGGAATTTAAAAGATGATGGGTGTGGAGTGGGAGGGTATGGCTACTGGGGATTAGAGAGGGACTGGGGCAAGATGAATGCTTTAGTCAAATCCCTCGGGCAGCAGAGTAGAGAATGGTATGTGGAAGGAAGAGGACTGAAGTAGGGAGGCCAATCACCTGGCTCTTACAGAGGTGTTGTGTGGGCCTTTGGGAACTACATTAGTAGAGAGAAGGATATGGATGCCAGAGATATTGTGAAGGTAGAAAGGATAAGATTTGCCAAATGATTAGATCAGTGTGGTGGAGAATAAGGAGTTAAGGACACTTTGAACCTGAATTCCTGGCAGGATGACCATGATCTTAAAAGCACTAGGGAAGTTGGGAGGTGGGGTGCTGTGGGAGAGGCCAAGATGAAGAGCTTTGTTTTATACTTGGGGGTTTTGAGATGACTAGGGGACATCATGTTGAAACAGTATAATTAGATAGTTCACGATAAGGGACTGGAGTTCAATACAGATATAGGCCTGGATATCTGGTTGTAGCAGTGAGTGACAGAGAGAAGGTCACAACTTGAAACTAAAGAGTTCTCCATCTGAGAAAATACAATGGGGAGAAGAGAGAAGAGCTCATAAGACAGGGGGTCAGCCACAGTTGGTCAACAGCTTAGATTTGTGGTTTTAGCTAAGGGGATTAGGAATGAACAGTCAGGCCAGTATACCCAGGAGCACCAGTTGGCCAGTGGTGTCAAAAGCTGAAGGGAGATCAAGAAGAAGGAAGATTCAGACGAGGTCATTGGACACTTTGGAGAGAGCAGATTTAGATGGAGCAATAATGGGTTGACTTCCCCAGTGAATGAGTGGGCATCAGCTAGAGAGCGGTGTTGTGAGTTGGACTGGTTGTGCAAGTGACTAGAAGAGATGGGATCCACCCAAAGGGCATGGCTCCTTGACAAAATTCAGACTTCATACATAGCTCTGTTCTATAGTATTTGTTTTGTGACATTTACTTGTACTATACTCCAAATTTTCAAATCATTGAATGATAACAAAGTGACGGGAGACAAATGGACAAGGGATAGGCTAAGACAAATTCTGAGGCTGGGGTCATGTTGGATTTGACCATGATCTTTTGACTCACCAAGAATCCTTCAAGATGAATATCTTGTCCATCTGGGCACAGATTGTGGGAGAAATATCATAGGTATTAGTGACAAGTGTCTAGCCTTGTAGAAAAGGGGGCCTTAATATTTTGGAGTACAGGCTGGTATAGGAATAAAATTTTTCAAGGACATTTAACCAGGAATTAATCTGTTTTCTCGAGTTGAATTGGAGAGCAAATCCTCTGCAGGAACATGCAAGTGTAAGTCAAGATTGAAAATCTCTTTACAATGTAAGGCAGAAATCCAAATACAGCAAAGTCAAGGAGGAGAGGTGAAAATACTATTTCTATGCCAATGAAAGATCTTTATTAGAAAATCATAACAGACATCTTAGCTGTGGTGTATAAGAGTTGGGCAAACTTGCTTGAAATGAACTGTTTCAGGGGAGTCTCATTCATGACAGGTGAGATTCTGCATAATTTCCTAGAAGGATGGGTCCAGTTGCTTCTTGGTCCCAGCCACTTTGCTGCCTTGAGTGGTTCATATGGGCTCCCAGGTCCTCTTGTGGTAGCTCTCCCATGCCATTCAGCCATAGACGCTGATGGAATTTTATGTTCTTACAATGCCATGGAATTAGCCTGAAGCATGGGAGAACAAGGATTCTACGACAGCCCAGAAGCAAAGGGTTTTTTAGTAGAAGCTATAAGAACAAAACCTTCCACAGCAATATGCGTGGCTGCAGCCTTAGCCACACCCTGGGACGCCATAGCCAAGCTATGAAAGCCATAGCCTAGGCCGTGGAGGTTGCCACATTCACAGCCATAACCAGAGCCATAACCATACCCCAGGCCCCCACAGTGTGTCAGGATTAACAGATTTGGATGGACATGAAGGATAGGTTGCTTTAGTGTGTACAGCTCCATCTGTACAGGGAACTGAAACACTTCCAGCTGGAGATGAGGCAGATCCACAGTAAAAATGTATATTTCCCATTAAAAATTTACCATGGAAACATCACATTCTTGTCATTATTTGTTCCCATATAAAATTCCTTCAGCTCATTAAGGATTTTTTTCTCGATTAGCTATTTCTCTGAGAAAGCTGTGGCACGATCTCACTCCTGTAATGAGAAGTGGTTATAGTGTTGCCAAAGCTTATATTGTTCATGTGACTGGTGCCCTACCCAGGCTACATAGCACCCTCTCCTGGGTGGCACTGTCCTTCCATTATGATTGTCACCCTGGGCTTCTGATTCTTTAGGCAGGCTATTGTATCCCGTCTCTTAATCAGTGCTGTTTGAGACCGAATCGACAGAATCATGCAAGTTTCAGATTGGAGTTGAGATGGTGGTGGGTCACCAGTGTATGGAACAAATCAATCAAACTTCCATTTCCAAAGTACCCCAAGAACCAACCACCTCCCCAGTATTTCCACTGTGCCAACAACTGTGCCAAAATGTCAACAGAGTCCCTTTCCTCAAGAAGCTCTAATGTTACAAGGTCAGTGAGAACTGCCACAAACACAGAGACTTAGTTGGAGAAGATCTCAGAGACATAAGCATCTGATGAAAAGGGGTAAGGGCACTTGTTACAGGTGGGATTAGAGCTGAGACTGAAAGGGAGCAGGGGAAGTCAGAGGGGAAGGGAAGAGAAAGGAGAGCAATTTGGGCTTGGTTGGTTAGCAAGCCAATGCAAAGACAAGAAGAAGGGACATGTAATATATTGTTTGAGGGAAAGCAGGTAGGCTTGCAAGAGACAGACTACAAAACATGGGAGGGGAGTAAACTATACCAAGACTGGAAAAAAAAGAAGAAGCCAGTTTATGTAGAGGGTGAAGTACCAGACAAAGGTATTGATTTGAACCAGCACAGAACAAGAGACAATAACTTTATCAGGTAACACATGTGGAGCTTTTGCAGATTGGAAGGAGTGAGGAAGAAGATCAATGTTTTAGGAAAATCCCTTGGGGAGCTGAGTGGAGGATAGATTGTGCTGGAAAGAGGTTTGAAACAGGGAGGCCAATCACAAGACTCTTGCAGAGAGACACTGAGGACCTAATCTAACGTTGGGTCTGTATGAGTAGAGAGAAAGATAGGCATGCCAGGGATATTGTGAGGTTAGAAAGAACAAATTTTGCCAACTGATTGGCTAAGTGCAAGGAGAATGAATTGTCAAGTAAGTCCCTGAAGGTCAGAACCTGTGTGCCTCTAAACAAGAGGGTGCTATTGAAAAAAGTAGAGAAGTAGGGAAGAGGTAGGATACTTTTCAAGAAGCAGATGAGGTGCTGTGGTTTAGATTTGGGGGTTTTGAGATGACTATGGGACATCAAGTTGAAATTGTGCGATAGAACAGTTCAAAAGGTGTAACTGGAGCTCAGAAGAGATGCCTACTTGGATCTGGAAATGTGACAGTGAGTGTCAGAGAGGTCTCTCAAACTCTGACACCTGAAGGAGGGTATACTCTCTTGCCAGTGGAGAAAGCATAATGGAGTAAAAAGACAAGACACAACATCTTAGGTATCAGCTAGAATTACTAATCATGGCATGAGTCAAGATGAGCAAGAAGAGAGTCAGGTGGGAAGAGCAGTGTCAAGCACACCCAGGAGCACCAGTTGGCCAGCAGTGTCAAATGCCGAAGGCAGACTCAGACAAAAAGAAGGAAGACTCAGAAGAGGCCACTAGTTATGGCCAGAAGGAAACCACTGAGCACTTTCAAGAGAGCAGTTTGTTTTTTTCTTTTTTCTTTTTTTTTTAGGCAATTGGGGTTAAGTGACTTGCCCAGGGTCACACAGCTAGTAAGTGTCAAGTATTTGGTCTGAGGCCAGATTTAAACTCAGGTCGTCCTGACTTCAGGGCTGGTGCTCTATCCACTGCGCCACCTAGCTGCCCCGAGAGCGGTTCCTTTTGCAGGTTGGGGTTAGCAAGCAGGTGTCCAGGGCTTTCAAGGATAGTGAAGGGAGGGCAGGTAGGGACTCTGAGTAGCCTTGAATGAATGCAGTTCAGCCATGGACTTTTAAAATGTGGAAGTACTAGGAAGTGCTGATAATGAGAGATTGAGTAGGATCATGCATTTTGGGCATATGTAGATAACCAGCTGAACAAGTGAGCTCAGGGGAAATTCTGAGTAGGATTAGTGTATTTGAGAGAGAAGGGCCTGAAAGAACTAAGGAGATCATTGACTGAGAAACTGTAGTAGAGAGAAGGCAGGTTGTAGCTCTTAGGTTGCAGAGCATCTCAGAAAGACTCCAATTGACCAGAAGAAAAGTGAACTCAATGTGGTGGGGGCAGCACCAGGTGTCTCCTCTCTTTTCTCAGGTTTCAAACCTTTCACAACTCCACTCTAAAGGATAAATATACCCAGTAGGATGTCACATGACAGCCAGAAATCCTACTGTGACTTTAGGATTACAAGAAGAAGGGCATAAGGGAGAAGAGCTCAGGAAAATGGAGGTGATTATCCACCCACAGCATGCACTGCTCAGTGCTTGGCTTATTTTTGGCTAAACTGGAGAGCATCTAGAGGAATCCAGACCAGTTGGTAAAAGAGCCTCCAGCTTAAGCCCTATGAGATTTGGTTGAAGGATCTGGGACTCTTGTGCTTCGAATATACTCAGGGATTTGTGCTAGCTTTCTTAAGGTATTTTAGTGGCAACCACACAGTACAGGTACTAGATCTGTTCTGTGTGTCCCCTGGCAGGAGATTTTGGATTTAGAGGGAGAATTATTCCCCAAAGAGTGATTTTTATTTTGCTAAAGATAATGAAAGAAATATTCTTTGCATAATGAGAGCTGTACAAAAGAGCAACACTCTTCTTCTTCTTCTTGAATGATTTGTTTTCACTGAAATATCCTCTACAGAAGGTCTTTTCACAAAGGATTGATGAATCATTTGGAGATATATTTTGGGAGGAATCAAATAGAGGACTGCTGAGTGTTTTTCCATTGAAAAGGCAGTGGATCCAAAGAAACAGACATGCTTCTTGTGAACAGATAATAAGACTTAGGAGAGATACATTGCAATTGCAATTAATTTTTTTGCAATTCATTTTTAAGATAACAAACAGCAGAGGGATAAGATGCATTGGTAATGGGACTGTAGTGTTTCCTCCACTGCCTGAAACACAAGTTCCATAAATAAACATTTTAATCAATAAATATTTATCAAGCACCTACTATTTGCTATGTAGGGTGCTTTCTTCTTAAAGACCCATCTAAGGGACATGATTTTGGGGGCCAAAGGTTCAAAGCTAGAATGTGGAGCAGAAAAACAAAATCTCTCTTTCTCTGGGCATTTAAATTGATTGGAGAATATTATAGTGGTTTGAAGGACATTCTTTTAAGCCAGAATCTACTTCAAAGAATTGAAATTGCTGGAATACTCCATCAATTGGGGAATGGTTGGACCAGTTGTGGTATATGATTGTGATGAAATGCTATCATACTAGAAGAAATGAGGAGCAAGATGCTTTCAGAAAAACCTGGAAAGACTTACTTAAACTGATGCAAAGTCAAAGGAGTAGAACCAGGAGACTATTATACACAGTAGTAGCAATGATCAATCGTGAATGACTTAGCTATTCCTAGCAATACAATGATCCAAGACAATTCTGAAGGATTTATGATGATAAAAAATGCTACTCCAGAGAAAGAATTATGGAGTCTGAATGCAGATCAAAGGACAATTTTTTTACTTTATTTTTCTTATTTTTTAAGTATCTTTTTTAAACACATAATTAATATGGAAATATGTATTACATAATTGCACATGTATGTGTATCAAATTGTTTACCTTCTCAGGAAGGGGAGAAGAAAGAAAGGAAAGAAGAGAATTTGGAACTTAAAATATTTAAAAATGTTAAAATTGCTTTTTACCTATAATTGGAAAAAATAAAGTATTTGAAAGTTGAAAAAAAAGAATGAGTCCACTTCCCCTGTGGATGGGAAGGCCTCAGCTTGAGTGCAGTGTTGTGAGCTGGACTGGTGGTGTAGTGTGCTTAAGGAGATGGGACCCATCAGAAGAACAGTGGTTTCGTGAAAACCTTTAGGATTGGTATGTGATTCTCTTTTGTAGTCTTTGTGGCGTGAAACTTGTGCTGTGCTTCAGAACTTCAGATTGGTGTTTGATAACAAAGTGGTGGAAGGTCAGTGGTCACTGCAAAGAGAAGTGATGGGCTAGCCCACATTCTGACAGTCATCAGGACCATCATGGATCTGGAATTGATGAACCATGAGAACGAGGTCATGAACATGTGAATCTTTGAGAAACTTTGAACATAAAAACCCTGCCCACATACACACAGAATTTGGAAGAAGGGCTACAGTTTATAGGGACTAATGCCTTCCTTCAGGAAAGTGGATCCTGGCTATTATGAAGTGCTAAAATCTAAGTACTGCGGAAATGAAATCTTAGAAAGATGTTTAACAAAGAGATAATTTTTTTTGAATAGGAATCTGGAGAGGTATCACTTCATTGCAAATGAAGTATTGGAGAATGTTTCTTCTGCAGTGACATGCAAGTGCAGGTCAAGATTGAAAATCTCTTCACAAAATGAGACTGAAACTCAAGTATAGTGAGGTCAAGAAGTAGACATGAAAACAGTTTTGCTATGCCAGTGAAACAAGTTTATTAGAGCACCTTATTAGATAATTCAGCCATGGTGTATAGGAATTGAGCAAACTTGCTGTAAATGAGCAATTGTTGGGGAGATTTCCATTATGAAAGATGTATCATTTCCAGCAGGATGGATCTTGTTGCTTCTCAGGTCCTGCCACTTCACTTCCATGGGTGGTATATATTGATTCCACAGCCCTCTTGTAGTAGCTCTCCCACACCACCCAGCCATAGAGGCTGATGGAATTAGATGTTCTTACAATGGCATGGAATTAGCCCAAAGCAAGGTGGGGAAAAGGATTTGATGACAGCCTGGGAGCAAGTGGTTTTTCAGTAGAAGCCATAGGAATAATATCTTCCATAGCAAGATGGGCGGTAGCCATAGCCATAGCCACCATAGCCCAGGCCTCCATAGCCCAAGCTGCCAAAGCCATAGCCTAGGCCGCGGAAGCTGCCACATCCACAGCCAT
>NW_020954588.1:0-20353 GCF_900497805.2 Vombatus ursinus
AAAACAGCTGTACAAACCCCTGAAGCTTGGAACAGTACATTCTCCACATTGGAAACAGACTTTTACCTTATCAAAGAGTTTAAAACTCAAGTAATTGGCTGGGATCATGAGTAAGCAGTGCAAGAAGAGTCAGACTATATTATCTTACTTTGGTGACAAAGAAGATCAAAACATACAACCAGAAGAAGACAACAAAGTCAAAGCTCCTACATCCAAAGCCTCCAAGAAGAATACGAATCAGTCCCAGGCCTTGAAAGAGCTCAAAAAGGATTTTGAGAAGCAAGTAAGAGAAGTAGGGGAAAAACTGAGAGTGATGCAAGAAAATCATGAACAAGTCAACAGCTTGCCAAAGGAGACCTAAAAAAATACTGAAGAAAATACATCTTAAAAAATAGCCTAACCCAAATGGCAAAAGAGGTCCAAAAAGCCAGTGAGAAGAAGAACGCCCTAAAAAGCAAAATTGGCCAAATGGAAAAGGAAGTCCAAAAGTTTACAGAAGAAAATACTTCCTTAAAAATTAGAATAGAGCAATTGGAAGCTAGTGACTTTATGAGAAATCAAGGCACTGTGAAACAAATCCAAAAGAATGAAAAATTAGAAAACAATGTGAAATATCTCATTGGAAAAACAACTGACCTGGAAAATAGATCCAGGAGAGAGAATTTAAAAATTATTGGATTATCTGAAAGTCATGGTCAAAAAAAGAGCCTAGACATCATCTTTCAAGAAATTATCAAGGAAAACTGTCCTGATATTTTAGAACCAGAGGGCAAAATAGAAATGGAAAGAATCCACCGATCTCCTCCTGAAAGAGATCCCCAAAGGAAAACTCCTAGGAATATTGTAGCCAAATTACAGAGTTCCCAGGTCAAGGAGAAAATATTACAAGCATCCAGAAAGAAACAATTCAAGTATTGTGGAAACACAATCAGGATAACACAAGATTTAGCTGCTTCTACATTAAGGGACCGCAGGGCATGGAATATAATATTCCAGAGAGCAAAGGATATAGGATTACAACCAAGAATCACCTACCCAGCAAAACTGAGTATAATCCTGCAGGGGAAAAAATGGTAATTCAGTGAAATAGAGGACTTTCAAGCACTCTTGATGAAAAGACCAGAGTTGAATAGAAAATTTAATTTTCAAATACACGACTCTAGTGGAACATGAAGAGGTAAACAGGAGAGAGAAAACCATAAGAGACTTATTAAGGTTGAACTGTTTACATTCCTGCATGGAAAGATGATATTTGTAACTCATGAGACCTTTGTCAGTATTAGGGTAGTTGGAGGGGAAAAAATTATATGTATGTATATACAGATATAGATAGATAGATAGAGGGCACAGGGTGAGTTGAAAATGAAGGGGTCATATCTGGAGAATAAAATTAAGGGGTGAGAGAGTAATATACTAGGGGAAAGAGAAAGAGAGAGGTAGAATGGGGTAAATTATCCCACAAAAAAAAAACCAGAAAAGAAAAGGCTCTTACAGTGGAGGGGAAACGGAGGAAGGTCAGAGGGAATGAGTGAATCTTATTCTCATAGGATTTGACTTAAGGAAGGAATAACATACACACTCAATTGGGTGTGGAAATCTGTCTTACCCTACAGGAAAATTGGAGGGGGGAAGGGACAAGAGAGTAGGGGGATGATAGAGAGGAGGGCAGATTGGGAAAGGGGGTAATCATAAGCAAATACTTCTGAGGAGGGACAGGGTCAAAAGAAAGAATAGAATAAATTGGGGGGTGGGATAGGATTAAGGGAAATAGAGTTAGTTTTTCACAGCGTGTCTACTATGGAAGTGTTTTGTGTAACTGCACATGTATAGCCTATATTTAGTTGCTTGCCTTTTCAATGAGGGTGGGTGGGGAGGGAGGAAGGGAGAAAATTTGGAACCCAAAGTTTTAAAAACACATGTTTAAAAAAATGTTTTCACATGCAACTGAGAAATAAGAAATACAGGAAATGGGGTACAGAAATCCATCCTGCCCTACAGGAAAATTGAAGGGGAAGGGGATAAGAGAAGGAGGGGAGAGATAGAAGGGAAGACAGACTAGGGGAAGGGGTATTCAGGATGCATGCCATCTTGGGGTGGGGGAGGGGCGAGATGGGGTGAAAATTTGGAACTCAAAATCTTGTGGAAGTAAATGTTGAAAATAAAAAAATAAATAAAAATTACCACACACAAAAAAACCCAATAAAAAAAAACATGGTATAATAATGATACCAAAAAACAAAAAAGAAAGCAGAACAGTCCCTACTTGGGAGAAGCCTCTATTTTGGTGGGAAGATTCAGCTGAGGAGCCCAAGGAGAGACCCAGTGATCCTTAAGGTACAGTAATGAGGCAGATGGCAGTGCCCAGGGGTCCCAAGGGCATGCTTTCAGGGCAGGGCTAAGGCCCAATGGTCTACCATCTTACCAGAAGGAGTGTAATTGGTAAATCCCTGCTCATCCAAGTGGCTTTGAGATCAGAACAGGGATCTGAGTTATTTCAGGTATAGGGCTGGGGAGGGGGTAGGTCAACATCCAGCCAAAAGGAGATATGGAACACCTGGTAGAAACAGGCAATGGGGGCTGATGCCGTGGAGGGGAGGGACCTGAGCAAAGTTCCTTCTGGTCCCTCGGGGAATCTTTTGGGATCTGGTGGCTGTGGGTGGGCAGGGTAGCTGAAGTTAAGGTCTCTGGTGAGCTCCCTGTGACACCTGCTCCTACTAGGCTGAGACCTCAGCAGCTGCCTGCTGTCTTGGAGGAATGACTTAAACCCATCGGTCCTTCATACTTTAGTATGAATTACCTCCATCTGATTGCTTAAGAAAACCAGGAGAGGAGATATAATTTTGGAGCCTGGTTCACTTGGGGGTGGCATTGGGGAAATGAATGAGCAAGGGTGGGAGAGGAGGGGGCACAAAAGACTGTTTGGACTTTCAATGTTGTTCAAGGCTCTGATGGCCTTAAAGTCTCTCAAAATGGAGCACAGTCAGAATCCTGCTGGATAAAGAGGTAACTCAGCCCCTGTTCGCAGTGTATAAAGCTCGTACTTGAGGACTCTGTCTGATTCTGCTTGCAGCAGACCCAGCCCTTACCTACAGCAAACATTCAGTTGTTATCAAAGATTCTGGAGCCCTAGTGACAATTCTTACTGTCACCATGGGCTCCATATCTAAAACCCATGCATCCAGGCCCTCACTCCATCTTCGGGCAGAGAAGGGTGCATCAGCTGGCTACAGATGGGAAAACAGGCCCAGGGAAATTCATGGATTTGCCCAAGGTCAAGGAGCTGGGATGTGCCCAGAGTAGACCCCAAGTCTTCTAGGCCTCTTGGGGCCTCGGTTGTTAGCCTTCCTGTCTCTGAGTTCCAAGACACCTCCACCCTGTTCCATCATCTGGAGGATGGAGCTCATCTCACAGGCCATGGACAGTCATTGAGGAGGCTACTTGGGAGGTTTGCCTGTCAGACCCGAGTTAGAACATAGGAAGTGGGAAGGGGACGAGAAGGAGCTGCTGGGGATGGTTTTGGGGCCCTTTGCAGGATATGGAGATGTGAGCTGAACGTGAATTGCCTAAGTGAACCAAGCCCTGTCTCTACAGAGAGATGAAGATGAATGATGTCTGAGCCACCAGTGGGCAGCCGGCCTCAGGGATGCTGGGGGTGTTTCTGAGCCGGTGGCTTCCTGATGGTGATCTTCCAAAGCTGGCTGGGCAGCAGCCTCCCGCCTCATTGCCTCGGCTTCCCAGGGCCTCTTGATTTTAGACTGTGGAGTCCTGACCCTCTGAGCCACTGTGATCTCTCTTGGGAACCTGTGACCTCTGGAGGCGAGCAGTGGGGCCAAGTCATGTTCCAGTGGCCTTGGCTGTCTGAAGGCTTAGGGAAGGAGGAGAGGGAGAGGGAGAAAGGAAGAAAGGGAGGGAGAGAAGGAAAAAGGAGATGGGGGAGAGACATCAGAAAAGCCAGGGCAATGAGGGGCTGGGGGAGGGGTGATGGCCTTCCCTAAGCCAGACCCTAGCTGCTGTGTGCCGAGGCCTCAGCTGCATCTCCCTGGCTGCAGGATTTAGCAGAGGCTTGGTGTTTTCCTGCTGTTTTTGTTTCTGGGCACATGGTCTTGACTCTATCTTCCTGTTCCTCTCCTGTGCTCAGAAACTTATTGCTAGGAACCCAGCATGTTTTTTTGGTTCCCAATGACATTGTCTTTATCTTCTTAAACACACACACACACACACACACACACACACACACATCACACAACAAACAAACCAGACCCAGGAAGTCTCTGCCAAGAATTTGTTTTTCTCCGTTAAAAAAAACAACACAATTTCAGAGAACTCAGAAGCTTCCCCCATGGAACCAGAATCCTGGAACTGTAGGGTCAAGGCAGGACTTGAGAACTGGGAGGCTTCTTCATGTTGGGAACTTCATTTCCCCCTCCCCCAATTCCCCTCCCCCTCCCCTCATTCCCCTCTCCCCTCTGCTTTTAGGCCAGCCCTCTACTGCTCAGCCTGGCACCTTCCCTGAAGTTCAGCCTTATCAGCAGTGACTTGGTTTTTTCTGGAAACCATCAATATCTGGACCAGGGATTGGTGACTTTTTCAGGAGTCCCCTGCTGAGGTCTGATGTGTGTGTGTGTGTGTGTGTGTGCGCGTGTGTATTGTGTATGTATGTGTGTGTACACATGTGTATGTATGTGAGTATATATGTATGTGTGTGGTAGGGGTAGGGACCAAGGAAGGAAGGAAGGGTATTGTCGGTGAGGGATGCTGACTCTTCGGAGCTGGACCTCTGGAGGTGGTCCAGGGCCCAGGACTGGGGGCAGATTCTCACAGGTAGAGTTGCCAGCCTCTGGTTTAGACTTTGCTGTGTCTACATAAACTGGGGGTGAGGTAGACTATTGCCGGCATTCATAGGGCACTTGAAGCTTTATCTCATGAGACCCTCACCTCAAGGTCATGAATTTAAATAGGTACCATTGATATTAGGATTCCCAGTTAGCAGATGAGAAGACTGAGGCACTGAGAGGCTAAGTGTCAACTCGTGGTCTTTAAGTGTCAGAGGCAAGGCCTGAACCAGGTCTCCCCTGATTCCAGGACCAGCGCTTTTCCTACTATCCAATGGAGGAAGATGACTGATGGAATGCTTTGGCCAAGCCCAGGGGAACTCTTGGGAGATCTCAGGATCTGACATCTAGAAAAGACTTTAGCAACACTTGAGTGCAATCCATAGCCCAAAGTAGGGCGTCAAGCCCTTCCTCATGGCACGGCCGCCTTGGACAGTCAGTCTGCCAAAGCCTGTGGACACCCCCCTCCTCCCCCATCATGTTATTAAATGCAGAAAATAAAATACATGGGTTTTCAAAGGAATCAAAGGTCGGTGAAAATACAGATGGACATTTCTTTGGGCTCAAGTTCATGGACCCTCTGAAATTTTTCAAGGACTCTGGGTTAGGAACTCTTGCCCTAAAGGTATCCCTTCTGTAACATACTGTTCTTCTACTCAAGCATAATCTTCCTATTTCTCTATGGGCCATTACAGTCATTTATAGGATGATAACTCCTTTGTTCCTACTGGTTTCCATTCCACTATGGGGAAAGGTGACTGGTGACTTTAACTAAGCCAGGTGAGCACAGGGGAGGTCTCCTAAGTGGGAGATCTTCTTATATCTTTATTACATATTCTAGGACCATAGATATAGAGCTGGAAGGCGTAGAGCAGGCGTATTCTCTCTTCTCCAGTCAGGGATCTCACACCTCTCTTGTCACTCAATTTTTCATCAATATGGGCTCAGCCCCCATGATGTCCATTGGGAACCCTGCTTTATTTTGTCCTGGATGGTCCTAAAAGGTCCATCTTGGGGACATCGTCTTTCCCTCCCCTTCTTTCCCATTATTCTCTGGCAAGGATTTGGAATGTTCTGGGATTTCAGAACAATTGAGATATAAGGACAAAGGAGCTGTGACGAGGAAGACCAAGGAAGGGGCAGAGCAGGTACTAACCTGAGGAGACCGCTTCCCTGTTGGGAGCTCCCTACACCTATGGGAATCTCAAATCCAATCCTCCAAACCTGTGTCAGTTGCTCTGCTCTCAGAGGTCGATGGGACCAACCCATTCAATTTCCAAATGAGGAAACTGAGGCCCAGGGAGAGGTAGTCACTTGCTTGAGTAAGTAGCCAAACCAAGATCAGCACCCAGGTCTTCCAACTATGAGCTAAGTCTACTTTCTACTATGCCCTCCAATGCCTCTCTCAAGACAAAAATATGGAGGCCCAGGGAATCAAAGCGACTTGCCTGCGGTGGCACAAATAGTAAGTATCCAAGGGGGCATTTGGACCCAGGTCCTCTGGGTTTTACGTGCAAACCTTTGTTAATATACTAAAACCTTGATTAGCCAGAAATGAGTAAAGTGAGGATTTCTCAGAAGGGAAAAACCAAACAAACTCTGGGAACTTGGACGCAATCACGATTTTATTTAGAGCAATCAGAAAGCACCCAGCCTCTGTAACTGTTGAACTCCTCTTCTGACTATTTTTGCTTCTAACAGTTGTTGTTTATCCTCCAGCTATGGGCTAAAAGCTATGCCAAAAATTGGATCGCTCACATTTTTGTGGGGCTTTCAGGATTACAAAGTGCCTTTCCTACATTACATCTTTTGGTCCTGGCCTTGGGCATGTGCGCAAAGAGGAAATGTTGTTCCCATGGGCAGGCCAGGCCATACCTCAGAGAAAAGGGAAGGATATAGTCAAGGGAGCCCTGAGGGTCCCCACATTCCAGCCAATGGGGAGGGGGTTCATGAAGGGTCCCTGAGTCAGTTTCAAGTCCAGTCTTACTTTGGAGGACCATGCCTGAGTGAATTGCAGACCGGCCTCTGGAAGAAGTCAGTGACAAACCCAGATTGGAAGATACGTCTGGGGCTCTGGGAGGTACAGAAGAGGCAGCACTTCCAACAGAGAGCTGACAACGGGGTGAAGTGGAGCTGTGAAATTCTGAGTTTTCTTATACCCAGTTTGCAAAGGCCAGGAGCCCAGCTCAATCTGTTTCAGAACTGGTCCTCTCTCGAGACTTTCAGATCAGAGAGAAAAAGGTAAAGTTAACACCAGAGGGGTGCATGGTTTGGAGGATTGGATTTGAGATTCCCATAGGTGTAGGGAGCTCCCAACAGGGAAGCGGTCTCTTCAGGTTAGTACCTGCTCTGCCCCTTCCTTGGTCTTCCTCGTCACAGCTCCTTTGTCCTTATATCTCAATTGTTCTGAAATCCCAGAACATTCCAAATCCTTGCCAGAGAATAATGGGAAAGAAGGGGAGGGAAAGACGATGTCCCCAAGATGGACCTTTTAGGACCATCCAGGACAAAATAAAGCAGGGTTCCCAATGGACATCATGGGGGCTGAGCCCATATTGATGAAAAATTGAGTGACAAGAGAGGTGTGAGATCCCTGACTGGAGAAGAGAGAATACGCCTGAAGCTTGGGTGTCAGAAAGTCTTAGGAGAATTGGAGATGATTTAAAGCAATTTTGATTTAACATGCTTATTTTACAGATGAGGAAACTGAGGCCTGGAGGGTGTTTCGTGACTTTTGCAAGGCAACATGAGTTGAAGTGGCAGAACCAGGATTGGAACCCAGCTCCTCTGGCTCTGAAGTGAACTCTGTAGCTTTTGGTAGGTCTTGGGAGGTTCCAACTCTTAGGATAAGGGGAACTTCAGTCTCATCTTAGGGTTATTTCCCATCATAGGCTGGCCATAGTAGATTAAATCTCCCCCCTCCTGCAGAAGTCTGTGTCTGCAGATGGAACAATGAGCTGGAACATTTGACTATCATTATGTGTTTCACAAACATTGTGCCAACAGGCTGCTTGGCCCACCCTCCTGTGGGCATCCGGCATGGCTCTCTGATGCAGCAGGCATTTGATGCTTGGTGACTTGACTGAAGTAGGTGGAAGCATCCCCCTTTACAGGAATGGTTAGGGAGGCACAGAGGAGTAAATCAGCTGTTCTGAGGATGCGTGTCCAGGTCGGGCAAAGCCAGGATTGGGAGCCACAGTCGCTGAGTTGCTGTTCATATGCTCCGTAGCCTCTCTTGTACTGCTTCCATTAAGGACAATCTTGCAGGGCCAGCAGCTAAGCTTCCTGAGGGCAGAAGCTTTGTCTTTGCGTCTTTGGCATCTAGCACAGGCTCTGATATGTAGGAGGTATTGAATTACACTTCTTGAATTACATTCAATTGGCTTATTGTGGGCTATTTGGCCACAATAGATAGACAGATAAGATTAGAAAGGTTCCTGAAATATCCCCTAGGATGAGGTGAGGATATTCTTAATCCTAGGACATCAGATCCTGCTGACTTTTTTTTTCTTTTTTAAAGCCTTGATGTTGACTGCTGACTGTTGAAGGGTCTCACTGCACATAAGTGGGGCCGGGGGCTGGGGGTAAAGGGACAAAGAAGGGCACAGTGACAGAGCCATCATACAGCCCTCCATGCCTGTGCCAAAGACTGCAATGCTTCACTGTTGGCCCTGGTCAGCACTGGGACAGAGGGGTAAACATTGCCCAGTCTATTCTGGCTTCTTCCAGGGAGGGAACGGATAGGGTGGTGGGGCAACCTCAGGTCAGACAACCAGCCTCTTGTGCCCTTTTCTCCACCCCTGGCCACAGGCAGGGGTCTAGTTCTGAACTCCAGTGATTTTCTGAATCCAGGCTTGGTTCTCGTGGATGCTGGAGTACACGCCGTATCTGTCTTTCAGGCCACAACCAAACCCCCAGGACACGGTGCCCACCAAGTACCAGTGGGATTGCTCTTCATTGTGGGCCACCATAGGGCCTCCAGAATCCCCACCACAAGCATCTTTCCCTCCTAAGGGAGGAAAAGAGATAGGAGCCATGAAGGTGCTTCTGCCCATAGTGGGTGTCCCCAAAACATTAACTAGTCCCTATACCCCCTCAAACCCTCCACATTTGAGCCTCTGAGGCACAATTTCAGAAAGCCAGGTGAGGGGATGACACCTTTCTTTAAATCACAGACATGGAAAGACCCATAAAGACCATCTAGTCCAATCCTCCCGTTTTAGTGAACAGGGCTCTGTGCCTCAGACAAGGAAAGCATTCAAGGCCATCTGGCCAACTTGGAAGAACTGAGGTGGCGGGGGGGGGGCGGGGAGACAGAAAGAGAGGGGAAGAGAGACAGAGAGAGAGTGAAAGAAAGAGACAGAGAGAGACAGAGAGAGAGACAGAGAGAGAGAGACAGAGAGAGAGACAGAAACAGAGATAGAGACAGAGACACACACACAAAGACAGAGAGAGACAGAGAGAGAGACAGAGAGACAGAGAGACAGAGACAGAGATAGAGACAGAGACACACACAGAGAAAGACAGAGAGAGACAGAGAGAGACAGAGAGAGACAGAGAGGTGGGAGGGAGAAGCAAAATCATTTTTTAACAAATATGCAGATAAAGAAACTGAGATCCAGGGAATCAAGTGAGTTGTCTAAGGTCATACAGGTGGAAAACATCAAAGGCAGGATTTGACCTGTGATTTTTTCATGCCATAGCCTGTATTCTTTCCACTGACCCACACTGCCCTCTACTTTGCTTACCCAGAGGTCCACTCATTGCTTTTTCTTCTCATCATCCCCCCAAACATATCTCTATTGAACTGTTTCCATCATCATCACTGTCATCATTACCATCACTGGCACTGAATAGCACTTTAGGTACAAATATTATCTCGTTTTATCCTAATACCAACCTGAGGAAGTAGATCCTACTTTTATTGCCCCCATTTTATAGATGAGGAAACTGAGAGGCTAGTGACTTGCCCAGGGTCACACAGCTAGCAAATATCAGAGGCTGGATTTGAACTCAGATATTCCTGACTTCAGGCCCAGCACTCTAACCACCTAGCTGCAAAAAAAGCTTGCCAGCCACTTTGCCAACATGACCTCCTTTGAGCCTCCCACCAACAGTAAGAATATTATTATGATCCCTACTTTATGAGTAGGCAAACACAGGCTGAGCGAAGTCCCAATGGTAGTAAGTGATGGAGTTGGGATTCAAACCCAGCTCTTCCTGATTTCAGGCATGATATTCTCCAATAAAAGTAGCCCCCTGCCTTCCTGCCTCTCCTTTACCAATCAGACCTTGTGCCATCCCCTGGTCCCCATGAGCCCTGCTCTAGGCACACCCTCTCCCAATGACTACATGATCTTTCTGGTCCCCATTCTTCCCACCCTGGAGCCTCAAGACCTGGGAAAGGCTCAGCCCCCCCCTCCTGACCTCTTGGCCAGACTAGGCTGGTGATGGACTCACCATCCCTTTCTCCAGCGCAAATCATGTCACTGGTGACTTTCAGATTGATTTTGGCGTATGCTTCCCGGCAAGTTTCCTGGTTGACTATGGGCACTTCGGTCTGGAACAGAGGCATTTTGTTATTAAATTAGGGAAAGGGCCTTTCCCCCACCTGGAGGTCTTAAGGTTGCATGACCACTGGTTGATTAAGGGATTCTTGTTCTGGTATGGAGTAGACTGTGAGGTGCCTGCTAGGACCCTGAGTTGGAATGTTTCCTCTGCTGTAACTGGCTCATGATGGGGTTGCTACATGATTAGTGTATACAATTGCTGTTAATTGATTGATTGATTGATTGATTCATGAGACCAGACGAGCCATGGCTTCCACTAGGTAAAGTGAGAAGAGTCTCCATGGAGGGGCTTTGAGATATGATGACAAATAAATGAGTTAAAGCCTGTTGCGTAAGGGCAATGTTTCAGAAATGTGGAATTATTAATAGTGTGTGTATGTGTGTGTGTGTGTATGTGTGTGTGTGTGTGTGTGTGTGTGCCTGCATGTGTGCGTGTATGCCAGCACAGGGTCACAGACTCTCAGATAGAAGGGGACATTGGCAGCATCCACCCCAATATGTGCCTGGACAGGACTCCCCTTTACATCATTCCTGACCAGTGGTCATCCAACCTTTGCACAAAGACCTCCAATGACGGTGAACTCACTATCTCCTGATTAAGACCTCTTATTTCTTTGGCAAAGGGAACTCTCAGATGGAGGAAACGCTCTCTCCCAATGAAGGTCAGCATCTCCTGTGTAACTTCTGTCTTGGAGAGGTGACTTGCCCAGGGTTACACAACCAGGATGGGTTAGAAGCAGGACTTGAACCCAGGTCTTCTTGACTTCCATGGCCACATCACACCACCTCTCTCCACTTTGGGGTAGCTGTAATTATTGAGACTTTCCTCCCCACCCCTGGACATCAAGGCTAAATTCGGTTCTTTGAGATGCTGACCCTTTGCTTCTAGTTCCATCCTCTGTCCTCTCAAGAGGGATACCTTGAATTCTTCTTCCACATCATTGACCTTTAAGTATTTGTAGACAACTATCAGGGGGCAGCTAAGGGGCATGGTGCATAGAGAGCTGGCCCTGGAGTCAGGAAGACCTGAGTTCAAATCCAGCCTCAGACAACTTGCTAGTTTTGTGACCCTGGACAAGTCACCTAGCCCTGTTTGCCTGAGTTATCTGTAAAATGAACTGGAGGATGAAATGGCAAACCATTCCAGTATCTTTGCCAATAAAACCCTAAATGGAGTCATGAAGAGTCAGAGACTTAAGTCAATACTTAAAGAAATTAATTCAAACTATTCACTGGAAGGTCAAATACTGAAGCTGAACTATTTTGGCAGCATAATGAGAAGATGGGACTCGTTGGAAAAGACCCTGATGTTGGGAAAGATTAAAGGCAAAAGGAAAAGGGGATGGCAGAGGATGAGATGGACAGATAGCGTCATGCTTATGCTTACTCCATCATCTTGGCTCCTGATAGTGTCATGGAAATAACAAACATGAACTTGGACAGACTTTGAGAGATAGTGGAGAACAGAAGGGCCTGGTATGCTATGGTCCATGGGCTCATGAAGAGTCAGGCATGAATGAATGGCTGAGAAACAGGCCACCATCTTGTCTCCTTTGTCTTCTCTTCTCAAGGCTATACTCCTGTGCTTCCTTCCATAGGTTATTTTTCTCATTTCATGGCCTCTTTAAGGCCAATGAGTCAAGCCATGGCTATAATGAATGGGGTCCCTGAGACCCTGCTGGCCTTTTATTTGGCTCACCATCCAAAAGGGACCTGTATTTGTTTACCAATGGGTAAGGCTAATAGCTAGAGATCTCAGCCCCTTGTCTCCAGGAGGAGTTTCCCAAGTCGCCAGGGACAAGGGTGTCCCTTGAGAGCTCCTGTTGACTAAGGCTCAATGTTCCAATGGGCTTTGTAGCTGGATCCAATGGGAAGCAAGATCAGACTTCCCAGGGTTCCTTTTCCTCCAAGCCTTCTGTCTGTGCTGCTTCCTCATTCCCTTCCCCCTCTTCTCCTAGAAAAGCTCCCGTGCAGGAATGCTGGCTATCACACAGGTATCTTGCTGAGTGTGAGAGATCACCTCCATCAGGGACTCCGGGATTCTATTCTGGATCTGCTTTCCCCAGCCACTCACAAGAACCATGGTACCTGGAAGTGGGAGAAGAAGATGGTGTGAACATGGAAACTCTCGACTCTCATTCCACTCCTGTATGGGATGGACAAATTCCCTTCCTGAAGGAAAAAGCATTGCAGGATAATTGGAAGGAAGTTTCTAGTGCAGTGTCCCAGAGATCAGTGATTAGCCTCATGCCAATCATTAAGTAATTAAACATTATTTAAATTCATGATCTGGTTGGAGTCACTGTTCACCAAGTCTGCAAGTGACAGAGCTGGGAGGGAGAGCTTACACTGAGCGCCAGGGTCAGGATTCACACAAAATCTTGACAGCCTAGAATCCCAGAAGGAATAAGATAACATTTACTTGAGGTCAATATATAATCATAGGTCCATAGATTCAGAACTGAAACAACTGTTATTTTACAAAACAGACTCAAAGAGGTTGACTTGCTCTGTACCACAGAGGTGTGAAGGGCAAATCTTGGAGTCAAACTCAGGGACACTGAGTCCAAACACAGCCCGTTAGCCCCTGTAGCCCCCAGATACCAACTTGGCTTTAAAAAACCACCATTGTGGGTATATTACAAGGGAGGCTTGGCCAGACAGCATTACCTTCAAAAAGGGTTGGGGCATTTTAGGGACCCAGAGCTCAATACCCATCATACCCATGGTGATGTGGCAGCCATAAAAACTCGAGTGACCTGAGGCTGCATGAAGAGAGACACACAATCTCCAGGAAGGAGGGGAAGGAGGCCAGAGGAAGGCCTCTGTGATCTGCCCCAGTCAGAGTCCTCCAGAGCATGGGATCCTGTCTTGGGCACCACATTTTAGGAAGACATATAGGCAAGCTATAGATCATATAGAGAGCATGATAAGGATGGTGGATCTTGAGAATATGCCATAAGAGAATAAGTTGTATCATCCTCCTCCTCCTCCTCATCATCATCATCACATTTGTACAGCGCTTTAAGGTTTACAAAGCATTTCATAGAAATTATCTTATTGGATCTTCCCAATAACCTCTGACCATGGGTGGCCCAAAGGGTTTGGAGGGTGCCTTGGATTGGCAAACAGTGAAGTTCCAGAGGAAATGGAAGAAATTTCCCTACCCCAAATCCTGCCCTACTCTTTAAGCATTATGATACATAAGTCATTTCTTTAATACTCTAGAGCAACAATATTGCGGGCAGCAAGATCTTGTAGCATAGGACTTGATGAGATCTTGAAAAACCATTCAAGTTAAAGGATTCTATGTCTCTATGAAGCTGGGCATCCTGGGTGGGGAAGGACTTGCCTCTCAGCTCAAGGTGATCCATCAATTTCATTCAATAAACATTTATTAAGTGCCTGTTATGTAACAGGCACTGTGCTAAGTGTTGGGGATAAAAAAATGCAAAAGACAGCCCTGTCTTCAAGGATCTTATAGTCTAATAATCTATCTACTCAAGGAATCCATTATCTTTCACTGACTTCCAGAACCTTGAATTATGACAGCATCTAGGGGGTATCTAGTTTGAACAAGAGCTCCCTCTACACTATCTCTACCAATGATGTGACCTAACTTGTGCTTGAGGTCCACCAGGGAGGGGGAACCCAACACCTCAGGGGTCAGCCCGGGCCACTTTGGGGCAGCTTGTTGTTAAGAGGCTTTCCTTAACATCCAGCTTGAGTCTCTCTCTTTTTTACCCCCTTCCCCCACTCCAGCCTTTGTTCTTGGTTCTGCCGTCTAGAGTCAAGCAGCCCAAGGCTGACCCCCCTTCCACAGGACAATCCTCTAAGAACTTGAGGTCAGTTCTCACGCTTCGCTTCCCTCTCTATGTTGTCTCTTCTATCGGCTAAACCTCCCCAGTGAGATGCTGTCAGCTCCATCCCTGCTCCATTCAGTCACTCTGTCTCTATTCTGTGTCTGTGAAGTTGATTTTTAAAATCAAAATACGGAACTTTCCATTTTTTCCATATGAAATTTTATCTCATTAGATTCAAGCCGTTGTCAGGTTGTCAGGATCTTCTTGGATCCTGGCACCATCAGCCCACTTGTTAGCTGTTCTTCTCATCTTTGTACCATCTGGAAATTTGACAAGAATGCCTTCCACATTTTCATCTAAGCCAGGAATAGAAAAATGAACCACACCCAGCCAAAGACAGATGCCCTTGACAAATTTTTTTAACCTGCATGCAGTGAACTTAATATTTTTTTGATAATTGCATTTCAAAATAATTGGTTTCCTTTGCAATCTTTTAAATTTTTTGTGTATTTAACATTATTCTGAGAATTGGTCCATCAGTTTCCCCAGACTGCCAACGGGGTTCTGGACACAGAAAAGGGGAGGAACCCTGTCCCAGGAGGCATCTCTCTGAACTCTAAGGGGCTAGAATTGACCCGCTGGTGATCCTCATTTGGAAGGGTCATTCAACCAGTTCTTAATCTACTTGTGGTATCATCCAGCCCATGCCCTCACCCCCACCTCCATCTTGTCAGCAAGGAAAATCATGAGGGCATTTGTCCAGGACTTTGCTAAAATCTAGATGGCTTAGGTCTGCAGCAAAGCCTTGATCTGCCAAGACTCTAGTTCCTCTGTCCTCTCAGTCTCAGTGTGACCAAAGGCTTTCATAGAAGATCTCAGGTATTCATTTCAACATCCCTGGGTGAAATGAAGACAATGAGGACCTGGAGGGTAAACTGGGTCAAGGCCCTCCCTGGGACTCAGTCTCTGGGTCATGTTGCCTGTCAGTGGAGGGAGCCATTGAGGTCTGCCAGAGGTAGCCTGATGATGCTCTATGGCAGGAGGCCCCTCAACCCAATTACTTCTAGGTATGGTATAGAGTAGGAACCTCACTCAAAGATGGAGAACATCAGGGTGATGACATGGGGCTTGGGGAATTCTCCCCATGAATGGGTACCTTCCTGCGGGGGCCCCTCTGGGAGGCAGATGGGTATCACATAGTCATTCAGCACTGGCCCTTCCAGCAGCTCAATTAGAGCGAGGTCATTCTCCAATGTGGTGGCCTTGTAAGATGGATGGAAGATTATTCTCTTTGCCTGGAGTTGCTGCTCTGTGTCATCTTTCATCTGTGTCCTGTGCTTACCTAGATGAAAAGAAGGAGAGATGGGGAGGGGAAGCATTCATTTGGGGAAGCCCTTCTGTTCCTGGAGGGCTGGAGTAACTTCTGTGTGATGTTGTCATGTCTCTTCTGTCTCCACCTTTACCAGAGATCTGTCATGGCTGAGGAATGTGGAGGACATGGGGTCAGGAGATGGAATCAGCTTAATCAGTTGATGGTAAAGACAGGTTTCTATCTTTTTCTTTTAAAGAGTGCCAGACACAGAAGGAATAAGCCATTATCCCAAGATAAAAAAGTAGGGTTGGCTTTAAGAGTAGGTGGAGAACGTCATTGCCTACACTTAGGTGTGGGGTGGTACTAAGAAGGCCTTTTTCACCTCACAACAGATTTCTCCTACTGGCTTGCTGATGTCTGAAATTCCATCATTAATGTTTGGTTGTATTCTCTGTTAGAGCAAAAAAAAATATATAGGTTCATAGTATTTAGAGTTGGAAGAGACTTTACCTTGAAGTAGAAATTCCAGGCTCATAAGATTGAAAGCTGGAAGAGAGCTCATTCACATGTAGTTTCACCCAATAGAATGTAAGCTCCTTGAGGGCAAGAGCTGTTTATATAAGGCCTTGTCTCCCCAGTACCCATCACAGGCACCTAATAAATGCTCGTAGATTGACTTAGTCTAATTCTCTCACTCTATAGATGAGGAAACAGTCTAAGAGAGCAGAAATAACTTGCCAACAGGAGTAAAGAACCCAACTTCTCTGACTACAAACCTAGAACTCTTTCCATCACCATTTGTTACTTGTAAATTCCCATGAGAAGAGTAATGCTTTAAGCCTTATCGGTCTCCTTTACTAGGCCATCATTCATGTCCTGTTCACTAACGGGAGGATATATGAGCATACCCCATTTTATTGCTCTTTGCAGATATTGCATTTCTTACAAATTGAAGGTGGGTGGCAATCCTGTGACATGTTCCCAACAACACGTGCTCATAATCGTGTCTCCATGTCACATTTTTGCAATTCTCAAAATATTTCAAACTTTTTCGTTATTACTATATGTGTTATGGTGATCCGAGATCCATGATCTTTGATGCTACTGTTGGAATTGTTTTGGGGGTAAATTGCATTGAAGTAAGATGGTGAATTAATGAATGTTGTGTGTGTGTCCTATCTGCTCCACCAACTGGCCATTCCTCATCTCCTTCAGACCTCCCTGTGTCCCTAAGGGGAAACAACATTGAAATTAGGCCAATTACTAACCTTGCAATGGCCTCTAAGTGTTCCAGTGAAAGGAGGAGTCAATTGTTGGGGCAAACTTCATTGCTGTCCTATTTTAAGAAAATTGACAGCCACCCCAACCTTCAGCAACCACCATGTGATCATTGAGCAGCCATTGACATCGAAGCAGGACCTCGACCAGCAAAAATTATAACCCACTGAAGGCTTGGATGATGGTTAGCATTTTTTAGCAATAGAGTATTTTTAAAGTAAGGTATGTACATTTTTTTTTTAAGCATAATGCTACTGCACACTTAATAGACTGCAGGATAGCGTGAACATAACTTTCATACGCATTGGGAAGCCATACAATTTGTGTGACTTGCTTTATTGCGATACTCACTCCATGGAGTGGTCTGGAGCCAAACCTGAAATACTGCCAAGATATGCCTGCACTACCCCCGTCTTGGGTCCTCTTCTCTCTCAGAAAACATCATCAACTCCCGTGGGTTGAATGATAATCTGAGATTTAGGGCTGGGACAGACCCGAGAATCACCTGAGAGGTCACCTAGCCTAATCACTCACTTTGCAGATGAGGACATAAGGGCCAGAGGTTATGTGACTTCTCCAGTGTCAGGGGGGTATTAATGAAGGGGTCAAGGTTATACTGTAACCCAGATTCTCTGATTCTAAGCCATTGCTTTTCCTATCATCTGTGTCCCAGATTGTAGATTTTTTTCTCTCTCTGCAGTTAGGCCATAGGATTATGAGTGCAAGAGAGCATATCCTATATAGAATGGGCTGGGTATACAGCAGTCACTCAATACACTCTATGTTTTTACACACAGGATCTCATTTGATCTCATAACCACCTTACAAAGGTGATAGAGAAACTATGTCTACATTTTGTGGATGAGGAAAGTGAAGGTCAGGTAGACACAGCCCCTCGCCAAAGGTCAGCGGGGCTGAGTGGTCAGAGCAGAGCTGGGAGGTAAACCCAGGCCTCTGAAACCAATGATATCAGCCACTGATTGACTCAGAAAACCACAAACCACCACTATCTGGGTTGCATTTCGTTTCCATTTGCTTTGTTAAATATTTCCTATTTACATTTCGATCTGATTCTGGGTGAGCTCTGGAACTTTGTGGAACCTTGTAGCTCAGCTCCAAGTATGACACCCTGCAAACCAGAGTTCAGATGATACCCAGAGGCATCTTAATGAATGCATGACATGATTAATTCAACCGGCATTCAATTCAGTCAACATTTCTCAATAGTTTATATATATATATATATATATATATAGTATGTACTACTAATATATATACTATATACTACTAATATATTACATACTAATAGTATATACAGCATACTAATAATATATAGGACATACTAATAATATATTATACACTAATAATATATACTACATGCTAATAATATTACATATTAATAGCATACTGTGTACTAATAATATCTTACATAGTAATAAAATATATACTATGCACTAATAATATATTACATATACATATAATGTATATGTACAATAATATATACATATATACTATATAGGAATATATTACATACTAATTATATATACTATATGCAAATAATATATATTACATACTAATGATATATACTACATACTAATAATACATGCATGCACATAATAGTAATATATACTAAATACCAATAATATGTACTATATACTACTATTAATATATACTATATTTTAATAATATATACTATATACCAATAATATATTACATACTAATTATATATACTATATACAAATAATATATTACACAATAATATACACTGTATACTAACAATGTATACATATACATACTACACCACTAATACATACTAATTATATATGTATATACTACATGCTAACAGTAGATACAGCACACTATATATACTAACAGAGAGTGCAAAGCACTATGCTAGAGGCTAGAGATTAATAATATAAATATAACAATGGTACAGTTAGTAATAATAATATCATGACTATATAATTAAGTCTCATCGTAAGAATAATTAGTGATTAATTTCATCAGTGGCCCATCATGCTTTTGGCCACCACCTGCAGATTCAGGCTGTGTCTCACTCACCCAGGATAACCTTGAATTCAGAGAGAGGGAGATAGTCAGAGCTGGTTAGAGGGGCGTTCTCAGATTCTAGGCGACCGTGCAGGCAGTGAGCGGCTGTCACAATCCACTTGTCTCCTAGAGAACAAAAGTGCCCGGCGTGTGCAGACCAGAACTTGAAGTGTTGAGGGCTCGTGGAGATGGTGAGGTCACGGCCTGCTCTGACCTAGCCGCATCCTGCGCTTCTCCAGCAGCCTCCTGGTCACTAAGGTCTCTAGCTCTACCCAGTAGTGATGAAGCCTCTGATCCTTTCCATCAAGTCCTCCCACTGGTCCTGTTACCCACAAGCCCCGGCGCCCGAAGGAGGACATGGAGTGTGACTCAGCCCACCATTGACCAGGAGCCGAGGGCAGCCGAGAACGGCCTCGGAGCCTCATCTCCCAGCTGGACTTCGGGGAAGTGAGGCAGTCAGGATGAAAAAAATGACTAAGAGCCAGCGCCCCCTTCCTGCCTCTCTGGATTCCCGTCTGTGGATTCTGCCCGCCCCAGGGTGGGGCCCGTGGGTCCGGCTCTGGAAGGTAGTCCTTTATTCAGAAGAAGTGGGACGGGTTAAGGGATGGACATGGGGAGGGGAGGGACGAGCCCTGGCAGTTGGGTAGGATCAGGAAAGCTTTGGATTTTGGGAGGCGGTGGTGAGGAAGGAGGTGGGGACCCCTTCAAGCATGGGGGACAGCAACCAGGCAAAGGCCTGGAGGGTGGAGATAGAGGTACATGGAGGAGGCCAAAGAGTCGGGCTGTCGGTCTATCTGTGGCTGTTCTGGTTTATTTGCCCTTCTCCCCCAAGCGTCTGGGGGATGGAGGAGGCATCAGAGCATCTACCTTACCTGAATTTACTTCTTGTCACAGCTTCACCTTCCGGGAACCTGACCCCACCCCCCACCCCCGAGCAGACACCTAGCGGTCCCAGCATGCTGGAACTCCCCTGGAAGAACATCTCGACACCCCGCTTTGTTCCTCCAGCTGCCTCCCTCCAGGGGCGGGCCTCCATGGACCCACACAGAAAAATGCCCACAGGAAAGCTAGCCCCCTGCCAGAGGCATTCAGAGCTTATGGGTGGAGCAGCGTGCTCGGCCTCAGGAAGGCCTGACGTCCACAAGCGGCAATGAAGGGGAACCACAGACAGGTCATGACTCCAACGAGCCTCAGTTTCCTCTCCTATGAAATGGGCACGAAATGGCCAGAGTGCCCAACCCAAGGCTTTGCAGGCGTGAAAGTGCTATCTAAGCATTGGCTTTTACTCTTATTGTTCTTTCTTTCTTCCTTTTTTCTTTTCTTTCGTACTTCCTTTTTTCTTTCCTTTCTTCTTTTTTTCTCATTCTCTTTCCTTTTCCTCCCTTCCTCTTTCTTTCTTTCTTTCTTTCTTTCTTTCTTTCTTTCTTTCTTTCTTTCCTTTCTTTTTTCCTTCCTTCCTTCCTTCTTTCTTTCTTTCTTTCTTTCTTTCTTTCTTTCTTTCTTTCTTTC
>NW_020954588.1:20363-75199 GCF_900497805.2 Vombatus ursinus
TTCTTTCTTTCTTTCTTTCTTTCTTTCTTTCTTTCTTTCTTTCTTTCCTTCCTTCCTTTCTTTTTTCCTTCCTTCCTTCTTTCCTTCCTTCCTTCCTTCCTTTCTTTGACTAGGCACTTGGGGTTAAGTGATTTGCCCAGGGCCACACAGCTAGTAAGTGTCAAGTGTCTGGGGTGGGATTTGAACTCAGGTCCTCCTGACTGCAGGGCTGGTGCTCTATCTACCTAGCTGCCACCTAGCTGCCTCCTCTTACTGTTCTTTCTGAACCTTGCATGCTTCTCATCACTGGTCTGAGCCTCACCTTGCTGCTGGCCAGATCTGCCCCAAGGGCAGGACCTCCCACTCTGACCCCTGCCCCTCTGGCCCCAGACCCAGGCCCGGCTGACCAGTACCCTCTTCGCTGCCCCGTGGGGCCTAGAGGCCTTCCTGTTCATCTGCCACCCACTACTACTCCTGTGGCTGACGATCCCTCTGCCCCACCCCCCGCCATCTTTCTCTTCCTTTCCCTGCATTAAGCAATCATCTTCCCCGTAGGACCAAGCTGTCTCTAACCCCCACCTCCTTCGGGACCTGGCCCCAAACTAACTTTCCAACTGTATTCAATATAGTTTCCTACACTCTTTGAGCCATCCAAACCTGCCTTGTCTCTGTCCCTCACTCATGAGACTCTCATCTCCCATTCCCAAGCCTTTGCCTTGGCAGTGCTAGATGCCTGGAGGACACTCCCTCCTCCTATCTGCCTCCCAGAATCTCTTCCTTGAAGATACAGCTTAAACACCTTCTGCATGAAGCCTGTCCCAGTGCTCTCAGCTGCTTGCATCCTTCCTCCCACACTGCTGTGGACTTGTTCTCTTCACATTGTTCTGTATCTATCGATGAATGGACTCGTCTTCCCTGATGAGTGAGAGCAGGGACTGTTTCATTCTCCGTATTTGTCTTGCCAGCACCCTGTACGCAGCAGGAGCTTAATAAGTGGGTGTTTGATTAATGAGATACATCCAGTGGCCACCCTTGCTTCTCCTTGGACGGCTCGGCTCTCACTCCCTCCCTCACTCACTCACCCACGCTGGAGGATGTCCCCGATTCCGGCGTCTGAGCTTCAGACTGGGCAACGGTCAGCAAGAGGAGGGGCACTGGGAGAACAGTTTATCCCCACACGAAGCAGCCTGGCGCACATGGTGCAGGGGGCTACAGGAAGCCCCTCTTGTCAGGAGCCTCCTTGGCTTGGCTGGGTCTGTGTGGGGGAGGTCTGACCCGAACTCCCTGGCCCTCAGGGACAGCCCGGACGAGCACGCGTGTGGTCGTTGTCTACATTTCTTACTGAGGGGAATGATCTGCAGGTTGGGGGGGCTCGCTAGCCTGTGGGTGCTCCCTCCCAGATGGCAGGGAGCAATCTGAATCCCTAGCTGGGCTGCCCCCATCCGACTTGCCTGGCTCAGCAGCTCATTATGCCACGTCCATGGTGCTGACGGGGCTTTCTTCTCTCCTTCATGCTCAAGAACGAAGGTTATTAAACACCTACTGTGTGCCAGGCACCATGCTAAGCTCTTTAGAAAAGTGATCTCATCTGCTCCTCACAAAACCCCTGAGTGGGAGGTGCTATTATCCTCTCTTTTACGGTGAGAGTACTGAGGCAAACAGAGGTTGAGGTACTTGGAGGCTAGACTTTAACTTCCCAACTCCAGGCCCACTGCTCTTAGCTGCAAAAACATGGGAGTCTAGAGGCACAACTAGGGTGGTGCAGTCAGGGCATCTGACC
The DNA here is from genome assembly GCF_900497805.2 of Vombatus ursinus. Classification (NCBI taxonomy): domain Eukaryota; kingdom Metazoa; phylum Chordata; class Mammalia; order Diprotodontia; family Vombatidae; genus Vombatus; species Vombatus ursinus. The sequence continues at coordinate 22,123 of NW_020954588.1, forward strand.
AGGGACACAACAAAGAAAGGAGTTATAAAAACCATGCATTAGGAAATGACAGCCCCTGTGATATCCTGGAAAAACCTGGATGGGGGCATCTTGTCCTTCTTGTGCGGCTACAGACTTTGTGCTAAGTCTGGGCATTCAGTGTGGACACTGGCCCTTGGCACAATATTTACCATGGCTCTGGGAGAGCCATAAGTGACCTTGTTGGGGTACGGTGTGATCACCAGTGGGGAACCCTCCACATCCTATTGGGCCAGGAAGGGAAGCGAACTGTCCATGGGGACACTGTGAAGCCAGGAGAGGACAGCTTTCAGTTAGATGGGTGGGTGGTCCCAGAGCTCTTTCTTTGATTAGAGATAAGACAAATCTGGGCATCCCTTGCCAGGCCCGGCAGCTCTGCAGGTGGGCAGAGAAGGTGACACTACATAGCTGATGGGGTGTGATTTCAGGGGCACTGAGAGGGCCTCATGGCCTTCCCAAGATACTTCTCCCCTACAGACCCAACCAGCTGGTTGTACCTAAAATTCTACCATTAGAGGCTCATTCCTTTAGCTGAGGATTTTGTCTCTTGTGAAAATTCAAATCTCCTTGGGATGGGTCCATGCATTAATTTCCCAAGCTAATTTGGCTATTCTGGGGCTGAAAATATATTGATTGGCTAAAGTCCTACGTGCTTATCAAGGCAGGGAGGATTCCAGGTATACGCAATGCTGCCTGGGATCCAGAGGGTGGGTGTGATGCATTTGGACGCTCAAAAATGATCAGTGAGATGTATGATATAGGGGAAAGAGCATCGGTTCTGGTGCCAGGGCTTTGTCACTCACCACATGCGCAACCTTGGACCAGTCACGTAGCCTCTGTGGGCCTCAGTTTCTTTTCTTTTTTTTCTTTTTTGCAAGGCATTTGGGGTTAAGTGACTTGCCCAAGGTCACACAGCTAGTGAGTATCATGTGTCTGAGGCCGGATTTGAACTCAGGTCCTCCTGACTCCAGGGCCGGTGCTCTAGCCACTGTGCCATGTAGCTGCCCCTGCCTCAGTTTCTTAATCACAAAATGGGCCGGATAACTTCCAAGGTCCTATGTGGTTTAATGTTCATGATCTCATCATTCTATTTCTGAAGCATCTCTACATGCTAATTGGCTACTTTGGAGAGATAAGTATCATGGGATTTTAGGCTTCAGTGTCGAGAGACTGTCTCGTTCAAGAAACTGAATCACAGAGCACTTAGGTGACTTGCCCAGCAAAGATTTGAGTGAGGATTTGAACTCGGGCCTTCCTGATTCCAAGTCCAATGAGCTGCTGCTCTCAAATTTTAGATTCAGCAGGCTTTCCCCTACCTCAAATTTTTTTCCCAATTTTTCCTGGAACCCTTCCCCACTCTCATCCCGCCCCACCCCCAGGGCCAGCTGCCCTCCCTCAGTGCCAGGAGCCTCACTTACCTGACTAGTGAGGCCTCACCCGGCCCCCCATTGTAGGCAGGCCCCAGGCGGGCTTCACTTTCCTCCCTACTCCGGGCCACCTTCTCACCAGCTACCTTACTTCCTCTCCTCCCCCTCCAGTTTGGGAACCACGGTCAGGTCAGAGTGGTCATTGCCCCTCCAAGCATGGAGTCAGTCTGCTGCCCGTGGCTCACCCACAATCCCTGTGATTTTCTGGACTAAAGTGCCCTTCCCCAGCACCATTCTCCTGTGATCTCGTCTTTAGAACATAAGCTCTTGAGGGCAGGGAGTGACTTTGCTTTGCTACTTTTGTGCCTAGGTAGGTACTTCCTTAGGTTGCTAGTTCATCCAGGCCATTTGTCCTATAGGACAATGGGAACGTGGTTTGGAGATGTCTCTCTTATACCTCAGTAGCTGTGTGGGTGGTAGATGTGAGGACGCCAGGCCCTTCCCCTACTGCTGTCAATGGAAGTGTGTCCCCAGCACCGAGAGCCCAGTAGAGCCCTGCTTTCTTGATAATCTCTGTGGCCCAAAGCTCAGATCTCCTTCCTCATCCTCCCTGTCCTCCTCATTTGGATCCAGGGCGCCACTGGTGTAGATGCCCTGCTGGTTGACCACTCTCTCTGACCCCCCAAGCAGGGGCTCTGATTGTGTGCCATGTGTGGGCCCCTTGGGCAGCCTGGCAAAGCCTGTGGGCCCCTTCTCAGAATCAGGTTTCTGAATAATTGAAGGAAATATTAAGTTTGGGTTAAAGGTTAGTGAAAATCAAGATGACATTTTTAAGTTCATGGAGCCAAAGAACCCTCCCTTTGCTCCAATTCGAGTCAATCTGGGTTTCAGCTGAGGTAAGGAGGCAGGCCTCATGGAGAGCCCCACAGTCCGGCCTCCACTCTGCAGCCAACTGTCCGCCTGACGCTGGGGCCTGACCACGTCATCAGCTGCAGAGGCTCCTGTCCTCGGGATGATCCACTCTCAAATCCTCCCTTTGGGCTTCAAAGCCCCGGATAGCCCAGCCCCCTTCTGCCCTCCGGGCGTCTTCAGCCTTCCTCCCCCGGAGGGCTACTCTGTCCAGGGCCTCGGTCGTCTCTCCTGACTGTCCTCCATACCTAGAGTGCTCTCCCGCCTCATCTCTGCCTTCTGACTTGCAGGGCTTAATGCCGAGTCTGAGCCCAAACTCCATCTTTGGCAAAAAGCCTTCCCTGGGTCCTCCTAACACTAGTGCCAGCCCTCGGACCCCTTTCCCATTTATCCTGTGCATGTCTTGTTTGCATGGTTTCTCTCCCATTAGAGGCAACTGGTGGGGCCCTGGGCCTGGAGTCAGGGAGACCTGAGTTCAAATCTGGCCTCAGACACTTACTAGCTGTGTGACCCTGAACTCTTTGCCTCAGTTTCTTTATTTGTAAAAAAGGGATAATAATAGCACCTACCTCCCAGGGTTACTATAAGGATAATTAGATAATAATTGTAAAACACTTAGCACATTGCCTGGTACATAGTAAGCACTATCTAAATAAATGTTAGTTATTACTATTATTATTATTATTGTTATTTTTATTGTGCTGGGCCTGGAGTGAGGCCTGAATTCAAATCTGGCACCACACACTTACTAGCTGCATGACTCTGAATAGGTCACTGTTTGCCTCAGTTTCCTTAATTGTAAAGTGAGCGCACCTATGGCCCCTACCTTGAAGAATTACTGTGAGGACCAAATGAGATAATATGCTTAAGAAGCTCTTGGCACATTGCCTGGTCCGTAATTACCATAATAAACACGCTGATTCCCTCTCTCCCTCCCTTCTCCTTTCCCCATTAGACTGTTTCCCCTTCTGTGAAATGAGAGGGTTGGACTCAGTGGCTTTTGGGGTCCTTTCTGACTCTGGGTCTGGGACGCCATGGTCGGTGATCAAGCCAAGCCATGAGGCTGGTCCCTTTCAGCTCCCGGATCTTAACTCATTCTGCTCTTCTGCATTGCAGGGGTCTCTGATTTTGTGGAGGTGGGTGTTCCCTCCCCCAGCGCAGATCCCAGCCCCTCTGCAAGCTGGCGGATTGGGTGGCTCCGTGACCCATGTGGTGATGAGCCCCTCGCCATTTGGTCCTCGGTCGGGACACACAGCTTGTCGCTGACCCTGTCCTCAAGGCCTGGCCTACCGTGGAGGCTGGAGGCTGCTGGAGTCCTCACCCTGCTGGCCTGGCCTGGGCAAGCCCTGCCGCCGCACCCATGCCGGGAGGAGGTGGTAGTGGGAGAGGGAGGTCTTTGGGGATTCCGTGGCATCTCCAATTCCACCACTTGGGGGCTGAGGTCCACGCATCGCTGCTTCAGGGTCGGCTCCACATTTTCGTTTGGGGGATACCCCACAGGCTTTTCTCTTCTCCCTCTCCCTCTTACAAGGACGTCTGAGGGGGTCTAGCCCAGCTCCCTCATTTTAGGGGAGGTTGAGGCTACAGAGGTCCAGGGGTGGGACGCATCCTCCCGCAGAATGATAGTGTAGCAGTGCCTGTCCCCCGTCCGGAGGCTAGGGGATCTGCTTCCTGGAGAACTGTCCTGATCCTTTGTGCTCTTGTCCAGTTTTCAGGGAAGTGACCTTGTGAAAGGTTAGGGGAGGACCCTGGAGCCCGGGGTGCCCTGGGATCCTGACGTCCCAGCAGGCTGGTTTTCAGCCAGACCAGCACAGATTCTCTGAGGAGCTCGGGGCGAGCCTCGGGACTGAGCCGCAGGACCCAACTCTCCTGGCTGAAAGGAGGCCTCAGATGACAGTCTTGTCTGTGAACTTGGTAGGACGAATGCTGCCTCGGAACTAGCTCCGTCTGAGCCCGCTCCCTCCAGATACAGAGGTGGCACAGAAGACTGCCGAGGAAATGATCCTCTTGTTTTCAGTGTACCTAGGAAACACGCATCCCTTCCTAAAAGCTGATTGACGTTCAATGGAACTCAGCCTCTAGTCACTGGTACCTGACAGTGTGTGTGTGTGTGTGTGTGTGTGTATGCGGGCACCGCGCGGGTGCCCACGCGCCCAATGGGAGTTTGAGCCGGTGACATTAGAGAAAGAATTCCCCTAAACCCCTCGGGGTATCTGCTGGTGCCTGAGGGGCAGATGTAGCTGCCCTGACTCTGAGAAGTACCTTCTATATGCTATCTCCTGTGATCCTCACAACAACCCCCATTTTACAGTCGAGAAAACTGAGGCAAACAGGGTGAAGTGACTTGCCCAGGGTCATACCGCTAGGAAGTGTCTGAGGTCAGATTTGAACCCAGGTCTTCCTGACTCCAGGCCCAGTGCTCTATCCACTGCACCACCCAGCTAGCTATGCCTCTGGAATAGTGAGATATTAACTCACACCAATAGGCTTCATTAATACTTAGAGCTGGAAGGGGCCTTGGAGGTCTGATCTGATGATGTCTACTCAACCCCCCCCCCAATTTTGCAGATAAACTGAGATTTCTGGCTTCCTCTAAGTCTTGTCTGCGATGCTCCCTCCTACAGGAAGCCTTCCAGACCCTCCCGCCTGGTTCCTGTTCTTGCCTTGCAGTTACTTATTAATTAATTACGTATCACATCTGTCAGGAGAATGGCAGGTTCTACGTCTTTCATCTTTGGATCCCCAGCATTGGGAACAGAGTAGATGTTTGATCAAAAATTGCTGAATTGGATTAAATTGGGACAAGGTGACAGGGCCTTTGGTCACTGTAGAGGTTGATGGAGTGGAGGGTTTTGGGAGGGTGGGTTTCTCAGAGTTGTTATGATGTCACATAAGAAGCCTCCAACTATGTCCAAGTCAGACCATGGCTTGATTTAAACTGTTCAGGAGCCCCAGGATCAAGTTTCCACCTCCCCGCAACTCCTTACCTAGAAGGGCACCCCCACAGAAAGGCTGCCCATTCTTGAACAGCATGGCGATCCATGGGGTGGTCCCCCTCTGTGCTGAGTGCCCATTGACTATCCTGGCCAGCAGCTGCCTGGAGAACTTGGGGATCCCACACACTGCAGCCAGGGAAGGGAGGAACAGAGTGAGGTTGTTGGGGCCCCCAGTGTGAGAGCCATATTGTGAGAGGAGTGCCCTCCCACGCTGTCAGCCATCCCCACTGCTGACCTGTGGTCTCCAAGAGCTATGTTCCTTTCCCCACAGGATCTCCCTCCCCTTCCCATGAAGAGGTACCACCCCAACACCCTACAGGGAAGATTGTTTCAACCAACAAATTACCAGCCCTCCTCCCATCATCTTCTGCCTCAGAAGGTTAATTCCCATAGGATGCAGTACAAAACACTTAGATCTGACTTTCATGGCTGAAGGCTGATGTTGCTTTCCTCAGTGACCATCCGCTCTTGGGTTCCTCTCCCTCTGTCCCATGCTCACCAAACTTGACTCCCTTTCCCTCTGATAATTGGAACTTTGGGCGCCACCACAGGAGACGCTGCCCATCAGAAATCAAGATTCCAGAGGAGTGTCTGAGCTGATGAATTGCCTGGTAAATGACGCCTGAATATGTCCCGAGTTCATGGCCATTGAGGCAGGTGTAAGTGGGGGGCTATCTCCATTGCCCTGATTTGGCACTGGCCATTAGGCTAGAAAGACCTCCTGCCCAGAACGCCAGCTAGCTGAGCAGTTCAGCAGGGCCAGTGTTACTGATAAAAGAAGCTCATTTACCACCCCTCCTTCTCTCCCCACTCATACCTACAGGATGATACTAATATCAGCAAGGGACAAAGCCTTTCATTTATCAAGAGAGGTTCCACAAGAGCCTTCCTTTCTGCCTTCTATTCACACTAACAGGTAAATAGCTAATACCAAGACCTTTCTAGAGTGCAGGTCTTGAGAGAAGAGAGGAAATGTCCAGAAGGACCAGAAAGGAGAGAAGGGGACTCTGAAAAGAATGGAGAGAGAAGTCTGGGGGGCAGCAGAAGACAGTCTTCACCTACTTCTCCCCTAGCCTGGGGCAGCTGGATGATTCGAGGAAGCTGTGGAGGACTGAGGGACAGCTGCCCCTGGCACCCCAAAGGCCCTCGGTTGGGGTGGAGCCCATGAGTGGCCCCCAGCATCATTAGGCTCCCCATTCAGCAATGACGATTCAGCCTGGGTGGGGCTGGGTCAGTGATGATCTAGGGCTGTGGATCTGCAGTCCAGGCTGCATAAGTGCATCTATGATTCTATGCCAACCTGAAGAGACTCCACTCACCACACCTGCAAGGTGTGTCTAGCCCCCATCTTACGCTGCCTCCCTCTGGATAGAGAGACAGAAGGGCTTTCAGAGGGGAGCTAGGCCAATCCCCTCCTTTTACAGATGAGGAAATCGAGGCCAGAGAGGGGAAGAGATTTGTCCTGGGCTACACAAGTGCTAAGTGGCTGAGCTAGGATTCCAACTCTTGTCCTGCTACTCACTACCTCCTCTACCCCCATGCAGGGGATGTGGAGTTGTCTCCTGGTGGGGGAAGAGGAAAGAAGTTTCATGTCCAGAGTTGGAATCCCGGCTCTGTCACTTCCTAGCTGGGTGACCGTGGTCAAGTCACTGAACTTTGCCATGCCTCAGTTTCTCCATCTGTAAAATGAAGGGGTTGGCTCTGATAACTTGTTAGGCCCCTTCTAGATATTGATCTGTGATCTAATGAGTGAAAAGTCTTGTCACCAGGGCATTAGAAAGCGGTGTCCTAGAACAGAACTGCTACCTGCCCCATTTCTGTTCAGAGGGACTTTATTCCCAACTCAGTCCCCAAGGAAAGGAGGGGAGTGGGAACTGAAGTACCTCACAGACCTGGTGAAGCTTATGCTGTGAAATATAAAATGTGCAGGACCTTCAGCTTGGGCAGAGAGAAGAGTCAGGTACTTGTCACGCTCAGAAGGTCAGCAAGGCGCTTTCCTGCTGGTCTTATGGGAGCCTCCTGCCTATGGTCTCTGCCCGCATTCTCTGGCAGGGGGCATGAGCAGGGAAGCACAGAGGGACCCCTAACCCTCTTCCCACAGTGGTAGCTCACTGGACAGTCTAAAGCTCTGGATTCCTGGAGAGGACTGAGACCAAGGTCAGAAGGACAAACGAGAAATGGGAGACCTGAGAAGAGACACTGGGAGAGTGCATCACATCTCTGCATGCCTTGACCTGAGGCCCCTAGAGCACTCAGGAAGCAGGGGATGGTTCTGAGCACCCATCCTCCCCAGGTAAGAGGGCTGGGCTGGTCCTTGCTCTCGGTGGAGATCAGAGTTGGCACTTTGGTGAGGACTGAGAGAGCCCCACAGGGTATGAGAATCAGAGCCCACTTGGGCTCTGGGAGGCACCTCCAAAGTAGGTTTTCTGGTCCAAACCTCTGATTTTATAGATGATGCTGTCCAGAGGCTTGTGACGCTCCCACAGGTGGTCAGAAGCAGGGACACCAGCAGGACCAGATCCTGGTCCATCATTTCACAGAAGGGTTTGGCAGGAGGCAGGCAAAGGAGATGGAGGATGCTGCCAGGCCCTGAGGAAGAGGTGAACCTTGGCTGCTGGTGAACCAGAGCCGGGGAGGCATCAGAGTTGGCTCCCCACACATCCTCTATTGGCCGAAGTTAACTTTTCCCATATCTGTGTGTAGCTGATTCAGGCTTGGGGTGAAATTGCGCTGGACGGGCCTCTCAGTCCTGGATGCTGCCGGTATCTTAGCATTGCCCAGGGCTGTTTCTGTTTAGAAATGTCCACGAGGGGTTATGCCTGTGATCTTGAACTTTAGGGTGACTTAAGAGAGGAGTGAACTGGGGACATCTATTCCAGCCTGAGTCCTGACCCTCTGAGTCCCATCTGGCTATTCAGGGGCAAAGGCCTACTTGGGGGCATAGGGCCGAGGGCAGACGAGGGGCCTCTAGCTTCCTTTGCTGAATTCTGAACTACTCTAAATGGGTGTCTTGGGAAATCTGGACCTTTGCCCTCCCTCTCCCTGTGTTCTCCCAAGTGGCTCAGAACCTAAAGAACCATTAGATGGTGGAACAGAGGGAAAGTTGGCCCAAGGGCACTGAAAGACCCAAGGACTCCTGCAGGTCAAGGATGACCCATGCTCCAGAATGGGTGCCAAGGGGGTGGATCCAGTGAATGCCCCTGAACTTCTGGGCTTCTGAGAGATCCCATCTGGTTAGAGGAAGGTGGGCACTCGGGATTCTGATTGCCTGTCTGCAGAGGAAGCCCAGCTGGGAAGGGCATGGAGTGATGCGGTGGGGGCGTGCCATCTTGTTTTGCTCATGGAACCAACCAAAGGAGGAGAGGAGAGAAAACTTCCCAGGACCAGCTAGGACCACTGAAAGGCCGGGAGGGGGCTTCACCGCTCTGCCTCCACTTCCACATCCACCTGGCCCTGAGGGGAGCCCAGCTGGGACCACACCCAGTCCACATAGTTGGAGACTTTGGTGTAAACGCCATACACCTGTTTGCTACCACACTCTTCAGGGCCGCCCCACGACACAAGCCCTTGGGCCACCCAGCGCTGACTCTGAGGGTCCTGGATGACAAAGGCTCCCCCGCTGTCTCCCAGGCAGGTGTCTTTGCCCCCTTCATAATATCCTGCGCAGAACATATTCTCTGTGACACTGTAGTTGCCGGATCGGGACTCATAACTCGCCTTACACTCCGCGTGAAGGACCACCGGCAGCTTAACGTACTGCAGGATGTCCGACAGGGTGCGCATGCCACTGCTGATGACCTCGTCTACGGTGACATTGGGGTTGGAGATGCCCCAGCCGGCCACCAGGCCCAGGGTGTTGGGCAGCGGCCCCTCGGGCTCTGGTCCGGGCAAGCAGACGGGCATGATGTGGGGCCCCAGGGGCACGGGCTCCCTCAGCTGGACCAGGGCAATGTCGTTATTGTAGTTCTGGATGTCAAAGTCGGGGTGCAGCATCACGCGGGCCACGGTGCGGTTGACCGCGCCGGACTTGTCCCGAACATCATGCAAGCCCAAGTAGACAGTAACGTGCTCCTTGGAGACGGGGATGACGGTGTTGTCCCTTCGCTGGGACCGCAGCACGTGGGCCGCCGTCAGGACCCAGGACTCTGAGAGGAGGGCCCCGCTCCCGAACCACTTGTCGTTGGGTACCCGGGAGGTGTCTTCCACTACGATCAGAGCCTGCCAAGGGAAGAAGCCCGGCTCAGCGTTCCGGCCCCCGATGATCCTCTTGACCAGGGCGGGCAGGGAGTGGGAGGGCTGACCACACACTGTAGGAGGGGAGAGAAGGAGAAGCGAGAGAGACAGAGAAACCAGATCACCAAAAGCAGACGGGGAGCGAGAGCGCAGCGATGCCACACCGTCCATAGATTATGCCACCGTGAGGGGTCCGGCTAGCCTCTGTAGTTGCCCCCTCCCTTCCCGGGCTCGGGTCCTCTCCTCTCCTGACTCCACATCAGTAAAGGGATATTTATTGTTTCTCAATCGTTTGAGAATGCTCCAAGCCATTGGAGCATTGAGCGATGGCAGGAAGCAGTGGGGCGGGGCCACGAGGACCCCTAAAGCATCCCTTTTTCCTTTTAAAGGCATTTCCTTCAGACTTAATTTTGGGGTAGACTGCCTTCTCGATCATGGGCTGCATTAGCCCAAATTACTCCTGAAGGCAGAGAGTGATTCATTTTATCTGTACTACCCAAAGCTTAGCACAGTGCTGAGTACACAGTAAGTATTTAATTGCCGAGTATTACCGAATCGAGTTCAACGGCATTGCACCGAGTTAGGTTGAATAATAGGGTAGGGACCTCGCAGTCCCTGGGGAAGTCAGGTGAGGGTACCTGGTATTTCAGAGCTGCCATCTTTGGGAATGGAGTCAGAGGATCATGGTTCACACATGGCTTAATTTTAAGACCAAGGATTTCAAACTCTGCTTTCTGCACCTCTCTTTCTAGAACCTCCCTGCCTTGTGCCTTCCCCTCTGAGGGGTGCACCTTCCTTCTACTCTGTATACATCCTGTATGTGCCTAGGCATTCGTGTTCTCTCTCCTCCCTTAGACTGTGAGCTCCTTAAGAGCTGGAATTATTTTTTTGCCTTTCTTTGCATCCCAAGTGCCTAGCTCAGTGTCAGACACATAGTAGGTGTTTAATAAATGCTTGTTATTGAACTGATTCTGACTCAATCCAAATGCAAGAAAAGTGATCTTTGGCAAGGAGCATTAGCAAGAGTAGCAGGGCTCTTGGATGCTAATCCTAGATGTTAGACATTCTTCTCCCCCTTTTCCTGGTACCTCAGTTTCTCCATCTGTACATGAGGGAATATGATTTCCCTCTCCCATTTCTGTTTCTCCCATTCTCAGGAGCACAAATGAGAAAGTATTGGCCAGTTTCTTTCACTGCCTCAGACCAAGGGGTTCTAGAAATGTGTGTGTGTGTGTGTGTGTGTGTGTGTGTGTGTGTGTGTGTGTGTGTTGGAGATAGAGGGGGCCTTGGAGTCAGGTTGAGTTCTGGGTTTGCCTTGTACATCTGTGTGACTTTGGGTAAGTCACAGGACCATAGCTTTTGAGACAGAAGGGATATTCGAGGTCATCTAGTCCAGCCCCTTCATGTTAGAGGGTGGGCCTCAGTTTCCTCATTGGTGGCTACTCAGTGATCTCTCAGGTTGCATCCAGTGATGTCTCTGTGAGTCTGGAATTCCAGGCCCTCGGATCATGCCAAGCCACACGCTTCCCGCACCCCAAGGGTGGTTCTGAGCATATGCCACATCTGGCATCAATATTTCAATGACACACTCATTTGGGGCTACTTATGTCCTCCCTGACATTGGGTTGGGTTAATTGGAGCCATTCCTTATCTCAGGGAGATTTTTCAGACTGAGTAGAGTATATGCCCCTTGAGGGCATGACCTGTTTAATTTTTCTCTTTGGGTACAGTGCCTTGGCCTTGAATTTTTTTAGTTCAGATCTGTGATTTCTTTAGTGTCTGGCAGGTGGTAGGTGCTTAAAAAATGCTTGTTTGTTGGGGCACATTACTCCTAGTAAGGAAATTCCCTTTATCAATGCAGAAGGGGATGCTCTGATCAAATGCTGGCTCTGACCTTAATAGGGTTTTAGAGTTGCCTGGGGCACTGAGAGGATGACTTGCCCAGGGTCACATAGTTGGTACAGGACAGAGGAAGGACAGGGCTTGAACCCACAGCTTCCTGACTCTGAAGCCAGCTCTCTGGCTTCCACTCCAGTAGTCTGCCTCTTGCCTTATATATACATGAGGTGCTTAATAAATGCTGCATATGACTACAAATTAAATTGAAAGAGAGTGGTCTGATTGTGTTCTGACAGGGTGCGTAAGACCTGAAAAATGCAAGGGAAGCCTTCATAGAAATTAAAAATTGAAAAGTCTAACCAAAACACTCTCACCCTGGCCCCCTCCATGCCCTCCAACACTGAAGTGAATGATGGTAATTGTAATAATAAACTTTGATTGGATATAGATACACACTTTGAACTTGCCACGTGGGATGTCACGGGTGTGATACTGCAGTGCTCAGATTGCAGGTTGTCATGGGCCACAGCCCTCCAAATTCTGCCGCTTTGTGTCTCTAAATTTAGCTGGGCTGCTTCTCAGGTGGCAGACGCTTGGTCTGGAGCTGAGCTTGTGCGGAAGGCCCTTCCAGCCTGGTAGGGGTCATGCTCCCCTGGTGTAGCCTGTGAAAGCCCTGAATAATTCTAACGTGGAGACGGGGTTCACTTGATCATGGAGATTGGGTTTCATAAACGGCAAATCCAGGGCAGACGGCTGACATTTATCTAGTGCTTTAAGGTTAACCGAGAAATAGACCAAGAAATGGCTTCAATCAAATCCTCATTTGTAAAAGGAGAAACCTGAGGCACTGGGAAGTGGTTGGCTCATGGTCGCAGTGGGAGCGCTAGAGGGATTCAGACCCAGGCCACTGCTGACTTCAAGTCCAGCTAGAGCTCACTTGCTCAAACTGAAATCAAACCAAGGAGTCTCACGTTTACCAAAACACATTCTTGTTAACTTTAAAACGATAACAACAACAAAACTAACTCCTTAACTTAAAAGTTTGGTAGAAAAACAAAGAAAAATACTTTACTGTGTTTAGTCCCAGATTCAGATTTTTTCTCTGTCCTTGGGAAGCTTCCTCCTTCCAAACAAAGACCTGACAGATTGTTCTGGGCCCTGATCTCTCTTGGGCTGCCCCATGGCTATTTGACGCTCCAGTTTCTAATCCCATTTATATTTTGGCAGAGGGGATGTTAGCTAAGTCCAAAAAACATGGGCTGGAGGTGACTGCTGACACTGTTTTCATCATTCCAAAGAATGTGAGAAGGCTAGCTAGCCTGGGGCCTCTTTGTGTACACAGGTAAATCTGAAATACAGAGAGGAAGACATTATCTAGCTAGCCCCAGTGAGCTCAGGTCTTCTGGTCCAGCTGTCTCCACCCTTGGTGCAGACCATGCCATCCAACTTGGCTAACCCACACTACCTAACCCGTGCTTGTGTGCATCTGTTAGTTTGGGTCTGCTGGGTCCCTGATTAGTGAGGCATGCCTTAGTGACTAAAGCAGAGGACATGCAGCAATATTATATGAAAATGGCATCTCCTATTGAGTGAGGAAAGTAACTAAGGAGGCTTGACAGAGAGACCTGGAGGCCAGACACATAAGCTTGCCAGGTTTCAGAGAGCATGCTTGAGTGTGAAGGTGGGAGAATGGAGTCTCCTGTTAATATAGATGCAATCAGCCAATTCCATGTGTCTTATTGGGGAAGGGCATGCTGAGGGGTGGAACAGCCTTCTTGTTGGGCTGATGTGGATACTGCACTCAATGGCCAGGGCAGGGGGAGGTGGCATAATCTAATAGCAATGACGTCTGGGCCCTTGTGTGAGCCATCCATCATTGCTCCCGGGAGCCCCGCGGTACCTTTTGGGGAGGAAGGGTCTTAGCAAACAGCTCCGCTGAGGAAAGCCCCAACATGCACATGCCCCAGCTGACGTCCTGGCACCTGGTCCCCTTCCCAGAGAGGGATGGTCTTCCAAATGGCCCCAGCTGATGAGAGAGAAACTCAGACAACTCATCCCCTCTTCCAAGTCCTGGGGCTCAGGGCTCAAAGGTGAGTCCTTGGCAAACCAGTGTCCTCCTAGCATCCCATTCAGGTCTCTGTCTGCCGAAGTGCCAATGGCCTGTCCCTCCCTCACACCTGGGCCTTCTGATTCCCTTAGAATTTTTTCACAGATTAAAAAGCCTCGGAATTTTTTTCTGGAAGCTTGGAACGGAAAACCATTTCCGGGCCTAATGGGTTTCAGCTGTTCCCTTCCTTAGTGCCAGCAATGTCCCAGAAACACATTTTTGATGCCCAGCAGGGGGCTTCTGTCACAAGCACCCCAGTCAGATGTTTGCTGGCCTTTGCTGGAGGCCTCCAGCCTGTCTCTGTTCCCTCCCCAATTATAGACCAGCCCACAGGGCACAGGATTCATCCTCGGGCAGTCTGGTGCTGACCATTCATCAGCAGTTATTGGGTGCTGAGCATTTGATTTGGTCAAAGCCATGCATAGCTGGGTCTGATACGAACATGGATGGAGCATTTGGCTGGCACGTCTTCCTTTCTCCTCCCTCCCAGACCTATGTTCGCCCTTCAGATCTCTCTCATGCCACATGAGGCTTAGCATTCCAAGTCCTTCCCATTCTGGGCCCAACCTACCTTTCTAGGCTGTTATACTGTCTTCTCCTTCCTGTCCCCTGTACCTGGCCAGAATGACCTTCTTTTCCCATAGTGACCTTGCATTTTCCAGGCTCCATACCTTTGCCTTGGCAGTGCCCTCTGCCTGGAATACATCCCCACCTCACGTCCACCTTTCAGAATCTTGGGCTTCCTTCCAAGCTCACCTCAAACACTGACTCCTAATGGGGCCTTTCCTAACCCAGGAACTGTGGGCTCCTCTCCTGAAAAATTGGCAAATTTATTTTGTATGTCTCCTCTCTTCTTTTATGTGTATGGATTAGATGGAGCCGTGAGCAAAACCTAGAAGATGTGAATTCCGATCCTGCCTCAGACACTTGCTTGAATTGCGACCCTGAACAAGGCTCCATCCATTCCTTCATCTGTAAAATGGAGATAAGAACAGCACCTCCCTCCCAAGGTGGTTGTGAGGATCTGACGAGATGACATATATGAAGTGTTTTGTATACCTCAAGCATCACATAAATGCACATGTTATTATTATTCTCCTTTTGTCTTCGGACCCCTGGTACCTAGCCCAGTGCCTGAAATACGAGGATGGGGACTGGGCCTATTATTCCATTAGTTAAGGGAGCTCCCTGCCGAGGAATCTTTCTCTACGAGGAGGGGTTGGCACCTCCAGTCTCAGAATGCTTCCTGGGCTACCTGGAGGTCAAGCAATTCACCCAGGACCATTCAGTCAGTTTGTGCAGAGGCCAGACTTGAACGTGGGGCTTCTTGGCTCCAAAACCAATTCTATCCACTGCACTGGAAGCACTTAAAAAGGCCTGTTGATTGATCCATTAAATGATGGCACCTTGGGTAATTATATCAACCTGGAGGCCCTGGGGATGCCTGGTGTTTGTCCAGGCAAGGGCCTGCCTCCAGGCACTCCCAGTGGCTGCATTCACTAGTACGCATCCTCATCCTCACAGTGTGGAGAAAGTATCCCTCCAATCTGGGTGCCATCTTGTTTGTTCATAATGCGATGGTGGTAGATTTGGTCCCTTCATTTTTGTCTTTGTAGCCCTGGTGCTTAGCACACAGTAGGGGCTTCATCAACGCGTGTTCTGTTGAATTGAATTGTATGATTCTGTCTCTGAGGATGTGGCAGGAGCTGGGTGTGCTCCTCCTGATGGCCTAGGGAGATGTAGACCCCTGTCCTAGAGTAGGGGGAGAGTGGCCAGGGTCCTGACTCCCAGATACAGGTTCTGATCTTTAACCCATACTAATTAATACAACTACTACCACTACTACTACTAATATAGCACTTCAAGGTTTGTAAAGCACTTTTTCATATTTATCTCTGATCCTCACAACAGTCCTGGGAGGTAGATAGTGTTATCATTTGTTCCCATTTTATAGATGAGAAAACTGAAGCAGACCGAGGTTAAGTGACTTGCCCAGGGTCACACAGCTAGTGGGCGTCTGAGGCCGGAGTCCAAGTCCACTGCCACCTAGATGCTGCTTTGTTCGCAGCCCGGCTAGGTCAGTAACTCTCCATGTTAGTCTGTCCCTGAGGCTCCGGGTAGTTCTTGCTTTTGCTCTGATACTTTCTCCCTGGATGAGAGCTGCCTCTGTAAGCTTCCCTCTATGTCTCTGACAACTGCCCCTGGGAGTGGGCACTGGCCAGACATGAAGGGGGTTGGAGAAATGGCCTCTTTTCTCCCTCTTCCACAATGAGGACACTAGGTCTAACAGTGTTCACTGAGTTGAGTGAATCTTTTCCACTAGTCTCAACCTGCATGTGTCAGGGACATAACTAAGGCGGGACAACTGGGCTATTACCTCAGGAAGCCAAAATCTAGAGGGTGCTGACCACGTACTTCAAACCCCAGCCCTACCCTCTTACCCTTGGACTCCCCGTGCTCCTTCCTGCTCAAATCCACTGATGGCTTCTGTACTTTTAGATCCAGTAAGCCTATGATCCCTCACAGCTTTGAACCCAAATGCTCACTAGTCCCCCCTGGCTCTACCCCGCACCTCTCTGGCACAGGTCAGGCCTAGAGCAGCTTAGAACCCTCTGGGTGCCCTTGGGTGCCCTTCTTCTCACCCAGTGCTTGGCCCCAGGTAAGTCCCTTTCTCCCCTACCCCCAAGCACACACACACTCCCCTCCAGGAGCAATCATGCCTTGGGGTGCTGCTCAGTGGGCTGTGGGTCAGCTTTCTGGGCACACTCAAGGCTGTGAGCAGGGATTCTTTGAGAAAGGCCGGTGGCTTCAGAAGGCCAGGCCTCCCCGGCTGTTTGACAGGCAGCCTCTGGACTGAAAGCAGAATTCCTGGGGCGCCGCCGGCCAAGGACAGTTACCCTCCCCCATCCTTCTGCTCTTCCTAGTGATCGATTGATCAGTCAATTGGGTCCGTGTCATGTGGAAGAGGATGCACTTTGCCCTGTTTGATGCCAGGGAGGAGAACCAGGAGCCCCGGGAAGACACTGCGAGGGAGATGATGTAGGCATGAGATCAGGAAAGGCTGCCGCACAAGCTGGGCTGCTCCAGAAGGGCAGGGGTGACCTTGGCATGAGGGGACCTTTCCCCATTGTTGGAGGTCTTTGAGCCATGGCAGACGCTTGGTGGAGAAAGGGACTTTTGTTCATGTTTGGGGTGGATGCGCGGGCCACTGAGGCCTCCTGCATCTATGAGATTTTGAGATGGGAAGAGAGGCTTGAGATGTTCTAGGCCTGAAAGCAGGTGAGGCCCATTCAGCCTGCTGTCCTATGAGCGCCAGCCACAGTGGGCTTCTGTCTGCTCCGCAGAGAAGGGAGCCTTTGCCCCCCCTTCGCCTGCCCTCTGGGTGCTGAGAGGCCCCTCTACACAGGGCCCTGGTTCCCACCTCAGGTGGGGTCCCTCTTCCCTGAATGCTCTCACTCCTGACTCTTGCCTCAGAATCCCCAGCTCCCTTTAAAACTCCTCTCAAGAGCACTTCCCATATGAGAAGCCTCTCCCCATGGCCACACCTGGGCTCCTCCCATAATGCTTTGTATGTATTAGCATATATTAGCACTCACTTAATTGTGCATTTGTTATCTGCTCTTGATAGAAAGAGAGCTTTTCGAGGGCAAGGCTTTCCTGGGCATCCCCGGCGTCTAGCCCATGCTGCTTTCGAAGGAGAGGAGGAAGGAAAGAGGGGAGGAGGCTCAGCTTCTGACTGATGACCGTGGGCCGGACCCGGCCCAGGCCTCCCTCCACCCAGACGCTGTTTGGGAAAAGCAGGGGAGCCGGAGCAGCTTCCCAAAGGAAGGCAGGCCTGGCCAGTGGCTGAGGTCTGGGCCCAGAGCAGGGCTGAGCTGGCCAAGCAGTGGCCAGAGGTCTGGGCCCAGCCCCTCTCCCTTCCTTTCTGGTGATTCACCGAGAGCCTGGAGGCAAACAGCTGTCCTTGCAGAAAGTGGAGCTCAGGGATTGTGGCCTTAGGGGTGGGAAGCGTGACCATGATGAGGCTGAGGAGGGAGGTGACAGGCTCGAGCCTGTCCTCCACCCAGGTGTGCCGACTGACTGACTGACTTCGGGTGAGACGCTGGGACAATGAGATACTTCTGGTGGGAGGCACTTGAGATGAGGGAGGGACTATTTGGGCCTTTCTTTGTGTCCCCAGCACTTAGCACAGCACCTAGCACACAGTAGGTGCTTAATAAACATTTACCGATTTGACATGACCTCCTGTTCAGAGGTAGTTTGGATTTACCGCCCCCTGAGGCCCTGTCCAGCTCTGAGATGCTGATTCCCTAATCCCATTGGCCCGAAGAAAACTTTTTAAAAAAAGAAATGAGCAATAGAACTTTATCCCCCTGGCCCGAGGAAGCCTGGGAGTCACTTAGCTGACGCCGGAGGCTTTCCCATTGATTTACAAGAGGCGGCTGTCCTTATTCTGGCACAGAGTCTCAGAGCTGGAAGAAACCCCAGAAACATCTTTTCTTTTCTTTCTTTCTTTCTTTCTTTTTTTTTTTTGAAGCAATCAGGATTAAGTGACTTGCCCAGGGTCACACAGCTAAAAGTGTCTGAGGTCAGAGTTGAACTCAGGTCCTCCTGAAGAAGCATCTTTTCTAACCAATTCCTGGGTAGAAATGCCTTCAGACACCTGGTCCCGTGAATCTCTCCAGTCCTAATCCACTGTCCAATGGCTCAAGTACAGTATTGCCTAGCTGCCCTGGCTTGCCTTGAGCCCTGAGAGGCTTAAGTGACTTACCCAAGGTCACACAACAGCTAGTGAATGTCTGAGGCAGGACCTGAACCTGGGCCTTCCTGATTTTGAGGTCTGGCACTCTATCCTCTCTCTCTGCTTGGAGTGTAACAGGTGCTAACAGTTACTGAACCAAGGCACGAGCAGATGCCTAGAAGACCCTGGGAGACAGCTTAGGGCTCCTCGCCTTGCCCTGCCCTGCCCTGCTCTGCCCATCTCCACGCCCAGCCAGGGCAGGCAGCCTCCCCAGCTGGGTAGGACATGCCCTGCGTGGCCAGGGTGCAAGGCAGAGATCCCAAGGGGTCTGGCCAGCTTGTGTCCCTCAGGGTGGTCCAGAAGATGGCTGAATACTAGAAAGGGATATCTGAGGTCACCAAGCACAATGTCCTGGTTTTACAAATGGGGCCCATAGAAGTGGGTCACACAGCCAGTGAGGTCTTCCTGACCCCAGCTCCACCCTGGGGCACCACAGAGAGTATGGAGCAGAGGCCCACAGCAAGGGCGTGAAAGCTCTCAGGGAGAGCGAACCACCAAGGTCAGCACTGTCCCTCTGGATGGGGGCTGGTCCTTCCAGCAGAGGCCCTTCTAACTGGAATCTGTGTCCCAGGACAGCAGCCCTTCGGCCCAAGGGAGGGGGAGGGCCTGCAGCAGGACCTCAGTCAAGGGCAGGTCTGCTGCCAGAGGGCAGAGGAAGGAGGGGAGGATGGGAGGGAGGGGCCTTCCTCTGGCACCTGGACAGCGGGCAGCCGAGCTCAGGGAGGTGAGATGGGAGGCTTGGCTGCTTTTGTCCTGGAAGCTGATATCGTCACTAAAGCAGATCATCAGAGTCACTCGGCACATGATGGCTGTTCTCTGAGCTCACTCCCTGCAGAGGTCTTGGTTCCTGGGGCCTCTGCGGGGAGAGTGCTCTGAGAGGCCTGGCCCAGCCCAGCTCAGTACAGCTAAGGAGGCTCAGCCCAGTAAGGCCCAGTATAAAAAGAGTTCAGTCCAGCCCAGCCTAAGTCAGCCTATTCTAGCCCATACCAACCCAGCCCAGCTCAATACAGGTAAGGAGGCCCATCCCAGTAAGGCCCAGTATAAAAGTAGTCCAGCCTAGCCCAGCTCAGCCCAGCCCAGCCCAGCTCACCTTAGCCCATAGTAAGGCCCAATATAAACATAGTCCAGTCCAGCCCAGTCCAGCCCAGTCTAGCCCAGCTCAACCCACTAAGGCCCAGTATAAAATAGTCCCGTCCAGCCCAGCTCAGCCCAGCCCAGCCCACTTTAGCCCAATAAGGCCCAATATAAACATAGTCCAGTCTAGCCCAGCCTAAGTCAGCCTATTCTAGCCCATACCAACCCAGCCCAGCTCAATACAGGTAAGCAGGCCCATCCCAGTAAGGCCCAGTATAAAAAGAGTTCAGTCCAGGACAGCTCAGCCCAGCTCAGCCCACCTTAGCCCAATAAGGCCCAATATAAAGATAGTCCAGTCCAGCCCAGCCCGGCCCAGCCCAGTCCAGTCTAGCCCAGCATGGTCTGGCTCTCCTGGTGAGGTACCTGGTAGACAAGTGGGCAGTTTTCTCCCCAACTCTCCATTCATCCAGAGGCCTTGGGCCTCACAGGTGTATGTGCCTAGGAAGAACCGAAATAATAGATGAGTAAAGAGAGAGACAGAGACAGGGAAGGGGCAGAGAGGGGGAAATAAAGGTAAAGAGAGAGAGGAGAAGAGGGGAGAGAAAGAAAGGAGGGAAGTGGAGAAGGAAGCCGAGAGACAGACAGACAGACACACAGACTCTGGGGCAGAGATAGGAGCATCCCAGCTCCTACCTTAGAGATCAGTCCAACCCCTCACTTTGCAGACAAGGAAGCGCCAGGGGTAGTGAATGTCAGAGGCAGGATTTGAATTCATACCATCATACCTGCTATAACAATAATTATCCAGTAAATACCAGCACCTGGCTCCTAGAGTTGTCAGGATCACATGAGATGATGGACATTTAAAGCATTTTCCAACCCTTACAATGGTATGTGAATGGTAGCTATTATTATTACTATTATTGTTATTATTATTACCTTATTTAACCCACACATGAGCCTGAATGTTAGCTACAATACGCTCAAAAAGGGATATTCAGACACTGCAGCCTTCCAGGCAAAGGCAGTCACCCTACGGGAGAGATCTCCTTCTACTGAGGGGCAGCTCTCCTTGTTGGGTCCGGCTGAAATTGAGCCCACCCCTGCCCTCTGGGGCTGGACAAAAGAAGCGTGAGCCCTCTGGCACGCCCTTGAAGATGGCGGAAGCACGTCCAGAAGTCCTCTCTTTCCGGGTCCTTTCTCCTTCCCGGTCCCTCTCTGAGTTTCTCGCCTGGATAGCGCTCTTTCTCAGGGTGGTGGCCCAGAGAAGGCCACAGTGTCTCGGTGGGGCTGCTCACGCCGACCCCGCTTCAGTGACACCCAAGGAGGGCAGCTGCACGGGACCCCACGTCCCACTTTCGGCTCTTCCTGAAGAGCGGTGAGAAGCAGCCAGACATCAAGCTAGAACAGAGCTGGGTTCAAGACCTGCCCCTGATCCAGACTTGGCTGTGTAACCTTGGGTAGTTCCTACACCTCTCTCTGGCTTTAAGACTAGACCTGTATTGTTGGAAGGAGCCTGCTTTAACCAGTGAAGTCGCTTTCCTGAACAGGCCAATGAAGGGTCTGGGGAGTCACATCTAATGGGGGTGCTCAGCCCAGGAGTCTCCTCACAGAGAACGAATTGTATTGGAATGCCCGTCTCCGTCTCCCCCCACCCTCAGAAGCCTGCCCGAGGGGAGCCCTCACCTGTGATGTTGGGAAACAGCTTGTAATAAGGCAGCTGGCAGGAGTAGCGGACCTCGGACTTGTACGTGGTGACGTTGTTCTTGGTGGCGAAGGTGACGCGCCCGTGCTCCAGCTCTGTTGGGGTGCTGCAGTCTACAACTGAGAGACAAGAGAATCTGCCGTCGCCTCAGGCCTGGGGATCTCCCCCATCCCTGGCTGCCCATGGGGGAGGGGAGCTGCTCGCTCCCCCTAAAACACTGCCATCCCCAGGTCCCCGAAGTCACATCAGCGAAATAGCCCCCCCCAATGTTCCGCTTGCCTTAGGCATCAGAACAGTGACTCTTGGGGCCACGTCCGGCTACACTGATGCTCCACTCTCCTCCCGTTCTTCCAGCCTCAACCGCAGAACGAGTCAGAGTCTAGAATGGGAACCCCCAAATCTAATTCTGATCAGGCCTGCGTGATTAGTTATCTTGGCCCAGGCAGGAGGAAGCATGGGGAGAAATCCCGATACTGCCTGGCCTTGCTTTCAGAAGGCTGGTGGCTTTTGGAACTGACCCCAGGTGGCCCCTCTGGCTTGGAACATAATGGGTGGGGGAGGGAGAAGCCCTTGCTTCTATGGAATGAGTAGTTTGTTCTGCTTGGAATCTTGGGGGTGCAGGAGGCAAGGGCTTCCCATGCCAGCATCAGAGGACCTTCTTTTACTGTTCCTCTGTCCCTTGTTTTGGGGGGTTGTGCCTCATTTCTGGAGAGCCTCTGAGTCTGGACCCGTATTCCTTCTTCCTGACTCCTTAGAATCCAACTTTTGATATCACAGATGGGACCCCAGCCCAGTGTATGGTAGGGCCATTTCCTGGGGCTGTGGCCTGGAAGGATGGGAAGAGGAGGGACCTTTGCAAAATTGTGTTTGGGGGCTTAAAATTTAAATGTGACACAAATCTGTACTCTCGAAATCCCTCGTAGATTTTCCTAGTCCAGAGGAAAAAAAAAACCCTCAATCTTTTCATTCTCTCACTGCCATGAGGCTTGGCAATATTCACCATTGATAGAGAAAACTCCGCAACAGATTATCCTTGGGTGGTGGGTGACTTATCTATACAATCAAACCCCATTATGGATCCCTTGTAGGTGGTTGTGATGATATTTCACAGGTTCATCAGTTTGTATTTCATGCATTGACAGACTCATCTGTTCTTTGGGAGTCCCTGTTCTTTCTTCTGCCTCAACATTCTGTGTTGGAGTCAGACCCCGGCATTCAGCTAGTCTTGGTGGAGACTCACTAACACTGGGTTCCCCCATTACCCTCTCCCTTTTTTGAGATTCCTGGAGGAACTGAAACATCTCAATCCCCCAGAGAACCAAGGGAAGAGAGAGTCACCTTCAGAAGTCCCTCTCTGTGGTTTTTACTCACTCTCTCACCTGCCCAAACCAGGTGGCCTCCAGCCCATTTCGTGGTCCAGGACCCTACATCTCCAGCCTGCCTCTTAGCAGTACTAAGACTTGAGGTGCTGCCCATTTTCCTGCGAAATAGCAACACCTTTCATTCAAAGGGTGACATTCTCAGCATCATCTACGCAGAGAGAGGGTAAAAGGGAAAGTGTTCTCCAAAAAGTTTAGCTCTGGGAAATTGTAATCTGGTATCCTGTACTCTTATGAAAGTCTTCCTTCCTGGAATCAGAGGTATTTTCCTGTACTTCTCTTTTTTCTTTCTTTCTTTTTTTTTTTTTAGGCAATTGGGGTTAAGTGACTTGCCCAGGGTCACATAGCTAGTAAGTGTCTGAGGTCAGATTTGAACTCAGGTCTTCCTGACTCCAGGGCTGGTGCTCTATCCACTGTACCATCTAGCTGTCCCTTTTCCTGTACTTCTACAGACCCTTCTCTTCCTCGTCAGTTTTCCTCTCATTAATTTTAGGTTCTGAGCCAGTGGAGTAGGGACTGAATAGATTCCATTGATATGTATACAGGTAGACATGTCACAGCTAACGTGCAATAAATGCTGTGATGTCTAGAATCATTAGCCCAAAGGGCTAGAAGTGTTTGTGGATGGGCTGGGTATTGTGGATGAAAACATATGAATGGAGACACAGGAGACAACTAATTTAAATTGTAAATGTACCTTAGATAATGTGATTGCAGCTTTCAAAGTTGACTTGGCTAAATAATCTTCATGCTATTTGCAAAGATGGGATGTTATTGTATTTCCATTAGCATTGCAGAGCGCATGCTAGCAAGTTCCTCTGGCTAACGTATGACATTAGCCATTTGATGTTGTATTTTATCTGGTTAATGCTGGACATTGGTTTGCTCTTGACTCAAAGCACATACACACAAACTTCCAAAGCCGGGCTATAGTTAATCTTAGGGAATTGGATTTTTGCTAGGAATTTTTAATGGCCTTTCTCACTCAGAACTTAAGCTGCCCTCTTTTTGGTAATGGGTAGAGAATATTCATCCACAACCTTAGACTATATTCAGACATTGTGAATTCTCCCTCTCATCCCCATCTCATTAGTTGATCAGATAATTATCTCACTACAAATATTTCTCAGCTCCCCTCCCCCCACCCTCCCACCAATTTAAGTCAAGGATGGTTAAGGGGAAGAGATCCCATGATTCTTTAGACCAGGCTATTCTCATTGGATTAGGTGGTCTGATCCATGAAAAAAGAACCCAGACATATTAATGACGGCAGACTCTGGGGTCAATGGAAGGTGAAGACATTTATTTATTTTAAAACTCTATACAGCCTTCCCATTTCTCCATCTACATGTGATTAGATCAGTTTTTTTATCTCGTCTGTCTTTTCTGCATTCCATGTCAGCCTCTCTTTTCTGACCCCAGATTTCCATAGCACTATTGGAAGGAGTTTGTAGCCAAGACTTTCCCTTCACCTCTCTGACTGGGCCAGACGGGTTCCTTCTGCTGTGCATCCTGACACATCGCAGCATCCCATGGCTGGACATCTGCCTATGAATGAGGCCCTTGGAGGTCAGAACTTTGCACCTTCCTCTCTCTTCACTTTCATACTGTTGGGTCAAGTGTATTCTTTGCTTTTGCATTTCCCCAGTCTCCCTCTGTCTCTCTTAACTCTTTCTCTTCTGTTCTTGAGATCACAGCTTTATGTCTCTCCTCCGTTAATGCCTCTGACTTATTTCTATTTCTTTTCCTTCCCTCATGGCTTATCTGTTCCTGAACCGGGTCTCCCCACTTTGCTTCTATCTGTTGGTTACTTCCTCTAGATGTTGAGACTTAGGTGTGCTGAGCAGAGAGGAGGATCATCAGAATGAGGGCCAACCCCCTTAGTCCCCACCCCCAGTGACCTCTAAATGAGGTCTGGCCAAGTTGACCATTCCTAGTTTCCCAAAGTGCCCTCTGGTACCACAGCCATATTCAGACCCCTCTCTGGGCCAGGTCTAAACTGGGGAAATCTTAAGGGTACAAATGGAGGAGGGAAGGAGGAAGGCACTTTGCATTGGGGCCCATCTTTATTACCCGACAAGGCACTAGGCCTTCCATTCAGAGAGCCAACCATGAAGAAAGCTACTTTCTGTTCAGAGAGCTACAAGGTGCCATCTGGTTATATCATTTCAGGGTTGCTGCATTTTCATGGGGTACAGAAGTGTCTCTCATTGGAGATGGAAAAGCCTCCAAAGCCCAAAGCAGTGCATCTCTAATGGTAACAGGTGGGCAATAAGGCCTGTTGAGAGCCCCTTGAGTCATACCCCACAAGGAGTTACCTAGTTTGAGTACCCCTAAGACCACCCTCTTCTAGGAGGAATGAATGGCAAGTTAAATAGCGAAAACAATTAAGCATAAATGAGTTTTGCCAAAACCACACTGATCACTCCATGGAGCTCATGAGTCTACCACGACCCCCATTCTGGCCTCCCTTAGCTGCAGGTTAAGAGTCATTTATCTCTGGATCTCAGACACAGTCTGTGCTTTGAAGGAGCTGCTCGGAATTGCCAAGAACCCAATTCACTGTTTTTCAGCGATGCTCCCGAGTCCGTCAGAGAATGAGCAGGGATAGGGATGGAACACTCTAAAGGAGTCACCAAAGAATTCAGACATGTGTCTGGATCAGTCCATGAAGGACTCAGGGCTGGATCAGGTGTATCCAGTGCCCATGAAGATCCATTTGAACTGATCTGCAGAAGCCCCAGGAAGGTCTCTGGAGGTCCTGGAGTGGCAGATCCATCTCAGGCGGGTCCTGCCGGTCCCTCGGTCTCCTCTTCTGTAGGGAGTCCACTCTCTGTTCCATTTTCAGGCTCTGCTCCCATGGTGAAGGACAAGAAGGGATGGGGAGAGCCGAGGAAGAAGCCACAAGAGGGAGGGTAGAGGGAGAGAGAGAGAAGAGAAAAGAAGAGAAAGAGAGATTACTGGGCAAAGCAGGAGTAGCTCATGCAGGAAAGGTAGAAATCATTCCACACAGACTGGTGAAGGTGCGCAGGGTTGATAAAGGCAGCCTGAGAGAAGGGCAGCTGTGGGTGGTGGGCTTTGCTCGATTGTTGTGAATTCTGGATGTGTCATTTCAGCGACTGGGGCACTCCCAGCGAGGGCAATCCCTCCACTCACCCAGTACTTGCTTTACAACGGTTAGGTGCCTGGGGTCAGCCGCCAGTGCCTGGGCAGGACTTGACCCCGAGGCTAGCTCTCGGCCCACTCCACAACAAAGTCTGGCTCATTGTGTTAAATCTATGATGCCTATAGCTCAGATGGGCTGAGCTCCCAGTGCACAGAATGCTGTGAGGGAATCATATACTTTGGGGAAAAATGTTTCTGTATTTTTCAGAACTAGAGGATCTGTATTTCTGGATGTTTTATGCTTCAAAAGCACTTTCTGCACAGCAACTCTGCAAAGCAGGTCATATAAATAAAGGGTATTAACCTCATTTTACAGATGAGGAAACTGAGGTCCCAGAGGTACAGTGACGTCATAGCTCCAGAGACGTAAAGGACCTCCAGGGCATCTAGTGCAACCTCTTCATTGTACAGATGGGGAAACTGAGGTGGAAGAGGTTAAGGGACTGACCCAAAGTCACACAGAAAATGAGTCAGAGGAGCCCATTGACCCTTGAACTTGGCTTTTTGGCTACAGGGATAGGGCTTCTCTTACTGTATACCAGGCTGATTGCCCAGAGTCCTAAAGTTGGAGCCAGAGTGGGCCTCACACCCAGAATCTTTCCACAAGACCAGACTTCAGGGTGTTATAACATACCAAGAGCATCTCTGGGTCCTATGGCCTGGGAGCCACTAGCTGGAGGGTAGACTTATCCTGGACATTCATTTGTTAGGACAGAATATTTATGTGTGCTTGACAAGGCCCGGACACATTCACTGGCAAAGTTTTTTCAACTTTTCTACTTTCTGAGGCAATGAACGGGAGACTCCAGCCCGCAGGGCGCCCTTTCTCTCAGGGGTTGTAGGGCCACAGATCTGAGCTGGAAGGACCTAAGAGGCCACTCAGTCCAACCCCCTCATTTTACAGATGAGGAAACTGAGACCTAGAGAGGTTAAGGGTCCCAGGCCATACAGTTAGTAGCAGAAGCAGGATTTGAACTCAAGTCCTCTGACTCCAAGCCCAGAACGATACCAGGCAGCCCCCAGCCTTATCACATGCAAAAGAAAACGGAAAAGGAAAAATAAACGCCCACACCCTAGCTCTGAAGTGTTATCCAAGTCATTAGTCCAAAAGTGGGTGCTCAGCAGCTTTACCCAACAGGTAACAGGTCTAGGAGTTAGTCAGGTTTTGGGGGTGGGCTTCCTCATTGCTTCCTCATGGGGGCAGGATTTTCAATCCATGGACTGAGGAGTGCTCCAAAGCTGAAATTTTACGAGATGGCTAAAGGACCCCAATTCTCTCTTCCATTTTAAAGCAGGAGCTCTTTCTATCTCTGTCTCTTTCTGTCCCTGTCTCTCTCCCCTTTCCTTTCGCCATGTATCTCTCTCTGCCTCTAACTCTCTTTCTCTCTTGAATTCTCTCCCTGCTTCTAAATCTTTTGTCTGCAGACCTCTGTGTCTAGAGCAGAGGACTCATGTCTTTGGATTATGCCACGCCAGGTCTTTGCTATCCCCTCTACCACCAACACAGTCCTGCAAGCTTAATAGTGCTCCAAAATGCTCATATAATTCAACTGCTTAAATTGAAATATAATCCTTTTGTCTGTTGTGCGTCATACTAAAAGGTACACTCTGTGTCAAAAATAGAAATTCAGTGGAAGAACAGTTCATAGTTTTTCCTCAAAGGGATGAATAAGAAGATGTTAGCTTTGTTTTAAGCATATTCCCGAAAGCTACAAGAGATGTTATTTCAGGGGACATCGGTTCGTGTTGACTTGCTGTGCTCACCGTAAACTTTATATAGCAGACCATCCTGAAGACAAACAGTTTGAATATGGGGATTTGTGGCAGAGGAGACAGATGTACAAAATGTCTATGAAGACCTTGACTATGGTCCTGGCATTTGTGAGATCACGTTCTTTGATAATTGACTACTTCAATGTGGAAATGAGCACAGGGAGAGTGAAGAAAACTAAAAGAAGATATGGTTACGGGTAGAAATGAAACTGATCAAAGATTTGCAAACTGAAGAGGAGTAAGCTTCATGTGCATCATCAATACTTTCCTCAAGAAGAGAGAAAGAAGGTGTTAGAGCTACAGGACATTGAATGACTCTGTAACAAAGCATATTGACTCTATCTTCTTAGAAAGGAAGTGTCACCTCAGAATCATCTGTGTGCTGGCTATATCAGGTCACCAGCCAGTGAGAACAAAGATAAAAGAGCAATCCCCCAATCAGAAGAAAAGCAAAAGATGTGTGACGTGATGGCAGCTCCAGCCCATCCTGCTTAAATAAACTGTTAGCTTGCAAAAATATGAAATGGGCCAAGGCAAAGGCATGGACTTTTTGGAGCCATTTCCTGGAGGTGCTTACAACAAGGAGGATGATGGAGCCCAGAAATTGCCTTCTCTTGCTGAGTGAATGGAGAGAGGGAATTGCTAAAAGCACTATTGGCTTAGAACACCCGCTCATTTGCCGGGAGGATGACCGAAGAATCTCTCCCATGTCATCCCACAACAGACTGAAAAGTGATTAAGGAAGTGTGACATCCATACTACTAAAGCCCAAACATCTGCAAGAGGGTTCGTAGGGGATACCTGAAGGCAGACAATGAACACAGAACATGGAACAGATCTGCCAGCTTTCTCATAGCAATCTCTGCATATTGGGAGAAAACAAGTAGAACCATCACATTTGGACTCTGCATCTTCAATATCTAATGCGAGGAAGTACAGTGACATTTGGGAAGATGAGGTTAGGAACAGCAGTTGGATTTGACCAAGGCCATACCGAAGTGAAGGTGACAGAATTCTAAAGGAACTTAGAGACTGATGCTCAAGGGGTCTCAAAAAAAGCCAAGTTTACAAAGGAATGAAAACCATCATGGATGGTGCAATTTACTAGCATAAAAAGTGACTAGGAAGCTATGTGACTCTCATATCACCATGGCTAGGAAGGAAGTGTGTGACTACCATGTAACCATGATTAGAAAGATGTGCCACTGCCATGTTGCCATGGCTGAGAAGGAAGATGTGTGATTACCAACCCATGTCCCTACTTTCTTATTTCTAGAAAATCTTCTTGAAAATGGCGCACACATTCATCTAAAGCATCCTTAAAGAAAACATAAGAA
Source organism: Vombatus ursinus (assembly GCF_900497805.2). Lineage (NCBI taxonomy): Eukaryota > Metazoa > Chordata > Mammalia > Diprotodontia > Vombatidae > Vombatus > Vombatus ursinus. The sequence continues at coordinate 50,826 of NW_020954588.1, forward strand.
GGGAACAAATAGATTTTGTTAGTTGATTTTCTTCAGCTGATCAAATCTGCTTCACTTTAGTTCAGCTCAGGTCTCATTCAGGTAAGCACTTACTCTGTTCAAAGAGAAGAAGCGTTATGGCAGAATAGATAGAGGGCCATGCTGGGAGTTAGAACCACCTGAGTTCAAGTAGTTCAGGTCTCTAACATGTGCCTACGGTGTGGTCTTGGGTAAATCCCTTAGCTTTTTAGTGCCCCAGGCAGCACTCTAAGTTGTAGATCAGTTGTTGATCTGCTTTGGTAGAGGGAATTCCTCAATGGGCACTCCCTTGCACAATGTGATTTACCAAATAGAGCACTAGATATGGAATTGGGAAGATGTTGGTTCAAATCTCACTGCAGACAACAACTATGTGATACTGAATAAGGGATATCGCTTCCATTTCCTAAACTATAAAACGGGGGAGTTGGACTCAATAACTTCTAAAGTTAAGGTCCAAAATATATGATTCTGCAATCCATTCATATCATATATACCAAGTGGATGGGAATACATAATAACTAGACATTCAGTTGCATGGAAAGAAATACAAATGCTTTGGACAGGAGTTGCTGGTGCACAATGAATTTGGCTCAGAATTGAGAGTTATTAATAATTATTCCTTCTGCGTGGTTTACAGAATGGTGTCCTCACGAGAACCTTGTGAGGTAAATATTTAAATGTCATTATCTCCATTCTAAAGGTGAGGAAATTGAGTACCAGTGAATGGACCACAATCACTCAGCTAGTGAATAAGATGGGCCCTTGTGCAGGACCCCAGTACAACAGGGAGATTGGGGTCAAATTACACTTGGGAAATGGCTTCAAGCTTTTGATGTCCCAGGCTTCATGCTGCTATCAAAACCCATTTCTTGAACATCAGCATTCTCCTGGTAATGCTTTCCAGCTGCCAGTCTGAGAACCCCATGATCTTGGGAGGATTCAAGCGACAAAGAACCCAAAGGGCAGTGGAAATCTGAGTGGCACACCTCAGGGGATGGCATCTTGATACCAATGGCAACTTATATGTGAGAAATGGAGTGAAAGAAATGATGAAAAACTCTGGTGACCAGAAGAGGTGGTGGGCTGGTCACTTAGCAAGAATGGAAGACAACAGGTAAGACAGCTCCAGGGATACCCCCAAATGTGACAGGTCTGTAGCATGTTGGGTGGATCCTTGCTAGATGATTTGAAGGAAAAGAAGGACAAGAATCATAGGATGAGAAAGTATGGAAAGATTGCTATCTGCACCAGTGGAGGGTGTGTCCACATGAAGGAAATCACAGATCTAATAAAGGAATTATTACAATATTCTGAATGCACCAAGGAGTGAAAGTCATGTCTCTCAACATTCCTTACTAGATTTCCCCTGGAAAGAGTCATGTTCTTTTAGTACAAGGTATTTCTCCAAATCAGTCATATTTATTCCTAACGGCCTTGGGCTTGACTAGATTTGAGACTACGTTGGTATTTTTCTATTCTGTATGGCTTGGAGAGCAAGAAGTGGGGAAGAAGGAAGCACAGTGATGTCCGCTCTGGCTGTACATACATACAAACGAATGCCAACAAAGGTCTTTGATTTGTTTTTAGCTTTCACACGACATGATGGTGCAGAGAAGACTGAAGATTGTTTCTTTATAAACACAGACCTAATTATTCTTTGATGCTCGGAACCAACCTATTAAACACAAGAGACTTCCTTCACCTTGGGAAGATCGCTACAGTTTTTTTTTTAACTCAGTGGTTCAAAGCAGCTTCAAAGCATAGGACTTTACCTAGAATCCCCAAATGTTACTGGAGAGTTGGGTGGGAGCTCAGAGTTAATCCAGTTCAAACTTCTCAAGGTAAAAATGAGGTTCCTGAGACTCAGGAGGAATGACTTGTACAAAGTCATGAAGCTGGTCATTTGAAAAGGAACCAGATCTCAGGTCTTCTAGGGTCTCAGCTTTGGATGTGACCTCAGAGGCGTCTCACCTCAAACAGTGTTGAGCTGAGCAATCTGAGTGCTGGCACAAAGTATATTTGGGGAACGAGGAAGGGGCCTTTTGGGGTTGGCAATTTTATACTGTCACTTTAAAGTATATTTTAAGGTTATAGTAACAAAAAAAAAACCAAGAAAAGGACATGTGGAGGTTGTACTAAAGCCCTTGACTCAGGAAGACTCCTTCTCCCAAGACTTTTGGGCTGGTGCTTAGCCTCCCCACCCTTCCCCTTTGCAGGGGGCTCCTCCCTGGCTGCTCTGGCACACTGGGTGAAAGAGCCCTCATTGCCCCGCACAGGTGACTGTTTAGACAGAACTGGCTAACGCAAAGACTCTGAGCCAGGGGACAGCTTAGCAGGAGGATCAGCTTCTCCAAACCGAGCCGAGGTCACTGCCTGGACACCAGAGACCAGAAGAGCTCCCTGAGTTCGAGATAGCCTGGCTGGCTTGGGGGCCAGGATCACTGCCTCCCTCCTACCAGGTAAGGCTGGCTAGTCGCTTACAGCCACAGACACTCTACACAGAGCAAAAGCGTGAGACACGTGGGGAGCTTTGCTTACTTTTACAGGTGGGGATATTGTTACTCCATGTTCCATCTTTCAGACACTCGATCTGGAATGTGTCCATCTCTAGGTTGTCCTGGGGGTGGTAGTGGAGAGAACATAAATGGGGTGGGGGCAAAGTGAATGTCATAAATAACTTAGGTTGAACCTCAAACCCTCCCTTGCAAGACAATGGGGTATCATGGGTAGAGTGCTGGACCTAGATAAAGGGAGGTTGTGTTCAAATCCTGCTTCAGGCACCTACTAGCTGTGTGACCTTGGGTAAGTCACCCTCTCTGGGCCTCATTTCCTTCATCTGTCAAATAAGGGGTTGGATTTGGTGACCTCTAAGGTCCCTTCTACTTCTATGATCTCATGGTCTTTTTGAGCTTGACTGGAGAATGTTCAAGCCATAGAACTCAAAAGAGCCTTCCAAAGGAAGAAACAATCACCAGGGCTCAGATGGGTGAACACAAATGGAGGGTCAAGGACTTCAATGTGGAGGAGACTCTAGAATTCATCTAGTTCAACCCTCTCACTTCAGAGAGGAAGAAACTGAAGGCCAGAGAGGCTGTGACTTATCCAAGGCCATGCAACTAAAAAGCGTCAGAGGTAGAATTTGAATCCAGATCAGTTTGACTCCAAATCCTGTGGTCTTCCCATTACTTTACCAGGCTTCAGGGGAAATGAAAGCGCTTCCCTCTAGCACATTAAGCCTTGGCTTCACAGAACCATTTCATACAAATTCGTACAGTAAACACTTTGTGGCTTGGAAACAGGTGGGAACTAATCCTCTCCCCCGACATAAGGTGACCAGGGCAGGATGCACACACCCTGGACTCTCATGGAAAGTTGAAGAGGGAGTGGCTATGGCCAACTGCTCTTGAACACTTGGCTCCCTGGCTTGATACTTTTTCAATCCTACCTAGTAGAGGTTGCCCAACCCTGTTTGAATGACTGTAGAATCCCTGTCTCGTGACTGTGGCCACATCTACCATGCATGATTCTGGAGACCATCCATGTCCATCCCTCCCTCCAGGCAGAGGCCCCATACCTTGATTACTTTGTAGCCAGTGTCACAGCTGATGAGCACTTGGTCTTTGAAGGTGTATTTAGCCTGTGAGGGATCGAGTTTCCCATTGACAGGGGGCTGCAAGATGGGGCATGGGTTCCCTGGTGGTGGGCAGAGAGATAGAAGAGAAATGAAGAGTCTAGCCAGAGCAAAACAGCATACAGACACGGTGGGAGTTGTCAGTTTCTGTGAATGACTGAGGGAATGAGTGAAAAAGCATTTATTAAGTGCTTAATCTATACCAGACATTGTGCTGGAGGCTGTGGCTACAAGTACAAAGATGATTCAGTCCCAGCCCTCAAGGAACTTGCATTTTATAGGGGGATACAACATATGTAGAGGAATGTGGCCAGGGGACAAGGGACCCAGAATGAATAAACGAATGAATGAAAAGTATTTATTAAGCTCCAAATATGTGCCAGACACTGTGCTAGGGGCTGGGGACACATACAAAAGCGAGTTAGTCCCCGTCCTCTAGAAGCTTACTTTCTAGTAGAGGAATACCACACAAATAAGGGAGGGGTGGCCAGGGAAAGGAGTTTGGATCTGGGGAGTCATAGGGATGGTGAGTAGAGCCATAAGGGAGTAGATTAGCATGCCTTTTCTAGTAACAATGGCAGAACTGATTTAACTATACTGTCCAGAGTAAGAGCAAAAGATGAAAGGAGCGGGGGGAGAGTTTGAATAGTGCCAGGGGAGATGGCCAAGATATCCATTGTGGAGTAACCAATGGGATCTTGGTAGATCCCTGGATAGGATGTGAAGTGTGGTCTGGGGCTAATCAGTTATACTGAGTTAAATGAGCTTGCACTAACTCTCACCCATAGATCTATGACCCCAGGTCACAATAACCAGTGATATATTGGGATGTTGGCTGAGGATTTACTCAATTCCTGCATGTCCCAGACTCAACTTGAAATTTCCTCTTATCTCCTCTCATATCACTCAGAAGTTGATGACAGCGACACTGAACCATGTCTTGAGAATTTGATTTTATTCCATTTTGCTCCAATTCAGTTTTTAAAGGCATTTATGGACAGCTTTATCATGTGCCAGATTCTGTGCTAAGCACTTGGGAGACAAATAAAAAACAAAAAAAAAGAGTTCTTGCTCTTAAGGTATTTACATTCTCTTGGAAGGGATATACACACTCTTTAAACAGATAAGTAGGCAAATAACCTGAGAGGCAGTGTGGCATAGTGGATAGTGGGTCAATTCCATAGTCAAGAAGATCTGAGTTTAAGTCTTGTCTCTGTTACATACACATGGGTCTGGAAGAAGGGAAGGTTGTTGGGTGTAGGGAAGATAATGAGCTCTGTCTTTAACATGTTGAGGTTAAGGTGCCTATGGGCCATCTAGGTGGAGATGTCCAGCTTGTAGCTGGTGAAATAGGACCGGAGCTCAGGAGAGAGATTAGGATGTGCCATACAGATCTGGGAGTCATCTGCATAGAAATGGTAATTGAACCCATGGGAGCTGATGAAATCACCAAGAAAGAGTATGTTGAGGGAGAAGAAAAGACCAAAGGCAGAGCCTTGGGAGACACCCATGACTGTTGGGGGAAATGTCTATCCCTGCTCTGCTCCTATACAAAGGCTTGAGCAAGACATGCTGTGCATCTGAAGACCCTCACCTAGAGCCTTCTTCTTGTGTTGCATTACTAGGGGCTGCAGGAAGAGGAGGAAGATGCCTGTTTTATGTGGCACCTCTTGTTGCTGATTGGCTAAGCTGTCCATCAGCACCAGGACAGTCACCAGTGTCCCTGGTATGGTAATCAATCAAAATTATCTCTAACTTGACGTAGTTCAGCTAGCCAGTGACATTGATGAGCACAGCAAGAGTCTCCCTTCCTCTTCCACATTTTAAAGTGTCCTGTAACAATCTCTGGGGATTTTTTATTAGAAAATATCTATATGTGACTCTGGCATCAATGGAGGCAGATGGGGCACACATATGGGAGGTAAAGTCTTCTATGTTACACCTTTGCCTTCCTTTTGGAATTTACCTTGCATATGTTTGTTACTAAATGTTCTATTTACATTTTATGTTCCTCCAATAGAATGTTCATAAGAACCTTCATAAGAGTAGGGACTGTTTCAGTTTTATCTTTACGTGCCCAAGACCAAGAAGAGTGCTTGACACAAAGTGATTACTTCGTAGATACTTGTTGATGGACTGATGAATGGATACATGACAATTCAAAAGAAATACTTTTTCCGTTTTTATCCTGTTTTATCCAGGGCTTACTTACCCGGCACAGAGTTATCATCATTATCACCACGACCACTACCACCACCACCATCAACACCACCATCACCACCTCCATCATCTGGTACAGAGGACATTTAATAAATTCTAAATTGAATTAAAATGTATTGATACTGAAATATGGAAACAAGCCAGAAGAGGCTAGACTTTCTCATGTCTCTCCACCCCTTCTTCCTGGAGTAGCTCCATACTTGAATAAATGGCTCAGAATGTCCTGGAATGGGCAATTCATTCCAGGTTCTAGCCAGCATGAAGCCAGCTTTTGAAAGCTGGGAAATGAGGTCAAGTTTGCTGGACCATCCAGTCCTATGGCATCCCAACCCATGCCAACCCCAGGACTGGGGTTTCTGATCTAAGATGGTCAATAGTTGTGTAAATTCTCTGAGTAAAACACATTCTTATCCCCAGGACTGCGGTGAGGTGGAACTCTGTGAAATCATGGGATGTTGGAGCTTGGAAAAGACCTCAGAGATAATGGAGTTTGGTTTACTCATTTTGCCAAGGAGGAAACTGGGCCCCAGAAAGGGAAAGTAACTTTCCCAAAGTCAGTCAATCAGTCAATAATCATTGATTAGGCAGCTGCTATGTGCCAGGAACTGTGCTAATTGCTGGAGATAGAAAGACCAAAGAAATTCCTGCTCTTGAGGAGCTCACAATCGAATGTGGGAGACTGTGCAAATAACTATGTACATACAAGTCATATACTGCATAAAAAGGAAATAAACAGAGGGAAGGCACTATAATTAAGAGGGATTGGGAAAGGCTTCTAGTAGAAGGTGAGATTTTGTCTGGGACTTGAAGGAAGCCAAGAGAGAGATACAGAGTGAGAACATTCTAGGCATGAGGGACAGCTAGAGAGAATGCCTAGAGCTTGGAGCCTGGAGCCTGGAGCCTGGAGTATCTTGTTTGAGGAATAGCATGGGGGCCAGTGGCATTGCATCAAAGGGGTGTGTGTGTGTGTGTGTGTGTGTGTGTGTGTGTGTGTGTGTGTATGTGTGTGTGCATGAGTCTCAGATGGAAGAAGAAAGGAAAGGTGAGAGGACAGATTAGGAAGGGCTTTGAACGTCAAACACAGGATTTTATATTTGATCCTGGAAGAGAAAAAGAGTCATAGGAGTTTACTGAGTAGGGTGGTTATGAAAATCCCTTTGGAGGCTGAAGGGAGGATGGATTGGAGTTGGGAGAGAGGTGAGGCAGGCAGACCTCCCACCAGGACATTGGAGTAATCCAGGCACAAGGTCATGAGGGCCTGCACTGGGGTGCCAGTGTCAGAGGAGAGAAGGGGGAAGATTGGAGAGATGTTAGGAAGATAAAATTGATCAGATTTGGCAACAGATTGGATATGGGGGGTGAGGGATAGTGAGGAGTGGAGGATTACACCTCGGTTATGAGCCTGGGGGACCGAGGGATGGAGGTGCTCTTGACAGTGATAGGAAAGGCAGGCCCTTGGAAGGGCTTGGGGGTCACTCAGCCAGCAAGTGGCAGGGCTGGGATAAGAAGGCAGGGGTCCTGCCCCGGAGCCCCCTCAGGCTTTCTGCTCCGAGGGCTTTGAGAGGGAAAGGAAGGGCAATGAAGGAGGGCCTCGTTACCTGCAGATGTGTAGGAAAGCCTCCAGCCTCCATTCTCCCCTGAATTGTCACTGTGGAACAGAATCTGGACGCTGTTGCTCTGGGTGTCGATGCGCCCTGGGGATTTCTCTCCACAGTAAGGGCCAAACTCTTTCTGCCCAGCCTTAATCTGCTCAGGGACAAAGAGAGAGAAAGGGGGCAGGATTATGAGGGGGGCTGGTACCACGCTCAGAGCCCTTCTCTTGCTCTCTCAGGTTGAGTGGGGTTGGGATCTGGAGTCCTTCATCTGATGGATTTGACAAACATTCCTGTACTTGCCCCTCTCACATGTGAGCAGTGTGTTCAGTGCAGGGACACAAGGCAAAGTCTCTGACCTTGAGGGGGTGTTGGTGGTGGTGAGCTTTACAATATCTAGGCAGAGAAGCAGGAGCAAGCTAATTTGAGGAGGGAGAGAGGACCAACACCAGGGGCTGAGGAGGAGAGGGAGGTCAGCAGAGGCTTCACCAGCACCAGGATGAAGCCTGGAAGGAAGCCAAAGATGGAGGTGAGGAGGGAGTGCATTCCAGGTAGGGGGCTCAGCCTGGACAAAAGGACAGAAAGAAGCAGAGGATTCAGTGGGGAGTTCGGAGAGCACCCAGTAGTCAGCTCGGTTGGGTTGGAGAGTGAGTGAAGCAGAATGATATGAAGAAAGTCTAAAAAAGGTGAGTGGGAGCCAGCCTGAGAAGGGTTTTAAATGCCAAACTGAGGAGCTTGTACTTTATGCCAGAGGCAATAGAGAGCCATGAAAGGTACTTGAGTAGGACAGTGCCTTCCACCTATGAAAGCCAGACTTCCTTGCAACCATTTGGTTACATCTACATCCCTAAAAGGCAGGCATGTATTCCAGCCCTTACTGCAGGGAGGCAGAGGGGAGGCCACCAGGCTGTGTCTGGACAGGAGAGACTGCGCAGGCAGATAACAGATGAGCTGAGGAAGAGCTAGTCTGAAGAGATCACTCCTTCCTAAGCTCCCTGAGGCATGTGGACGCCATAACTTCAAGGCAGGCTTGGGGATTAAGCCCATGCTTACTTAATCTGGGCTTCTAACAGATTCCCCCGGGATTCCTTGGCCAGGCTGTTCTGCTTTCTGGACCTGCTCTGGTTGCTGTCATTACAGAATCAGAGATTTAGAGCAGAATGGGATCCCAGCAAGTACCTAGTCCACCCCTCTCATTTTACATATTAGGAAACCGAGGCCCAGAAAAGTTAGATGACTTGTCCAAGGTCACACAGGTAGCAACAGAGCCAGGATGTGATCCCAGGTCTCTTCATTCTGGAGAGAGAGCTCTTTCCACTGTACCGTGATGCCCTCTTTGTGCACATCACAAGACTCCTGACACCCTTCTGTGTCTTGCCCAAAGAATGGGTCATATTACAATCTCCATTTTCCAGAAGCTTAGCTAAAATATGGGGTGTCTCAGGTCAACAGGGAACCCAATGGTTCCAGCTGTGGATTGGCCACAGATTCCCAGAAGGACATTGAAGCCAGAATTCAACTGTCCTCTTTCATAAGGTGACTGGACTGGGAAAATCATGCTGTGGAAATCAACAATCCATTGGGCATGAGGGCATTGCTGCTAGGACTTTCCTCCAGGGCATGGACTCACAGGCATTCCCCCAGGGATGGTGATGGGTTTCCATGAGCTACCTTTTTTGTGGCCCAGTTCCCTCTGTGACTCATCAGCTCCCCACCGGGAAGTCCCTTTGCCTCTCCTGGCCTTCGTTTCCTCATCTGTAAAATGAGAGCCCTGGACTGCTTTAGGATTTCTCTGGGGCTTTCCACCATGCCTTCCTTTTCCAAGAAACTCATCACTGGAATCTCATAATCCTGCAAGACTGAGTCAGCCTTGGTCCTCACTTCTCATCAGTCTTCTCTGCCCCTCTGGTTGGACCCTCAGAATGGAGGGCAAGGCCGTGGGCTCCAGGGACTCTGCTGAAAGAGGACGCTCAGCACAGCTACATGGCTTTTGGACTTCTTTGGACTCTATCACACCCCCGCACCAGGTACCTCCCCCTCCCCCTTCTCGGCTTCTTTTTTTTTTTTTGTAAGCTCCCTGAGGGCAGGGACTGTCTTTGTTTTTATTTGTACCTGTATTCCCAGCATCAGCACAAGATCTGGCACATAGTAGTTATTTAATAAATATTTATTGACTGATTAGATGATCTTTGAAGTCCCTTGCAGGTCTGAATCTATGAGCCTTTAGTCCCAGAGCACTGACCCACAGTGGGTCTGTGTCCACAGAACAGGATTTCTCCAGAGAGGCCTTAACTAGCTCTTATGGACACCCATCCCAGGACCCTGAGCCCTAAGCTGATATCACAAACATATCAGATGGGATGGGACTTGCCCAAGGTCACACAGCTAGTCATGGTCAGGCTGGGAATCACACCCAGATCCAGGCTGCTCCCCCTTAGTGTTGCCTGAGCATCCATTCCCAGGTGTGTGGCTCTGACTCCTTCTCCCGGCCGTTCTCACCTTGACGTAGTCATAGGGGCAGGACACCTCGGGGTGGTCTTCGACATCAAAGCTTTCCTCAAACTGGAGAGTGATGACAAAACCATCCTCCAGTTCAATTCTGTAGAGACAGTCTGAGCTCTTGGGGTACGGGCCAGGGAAGTCGGCGCTGCTGATCACTCCCGTCCTCTGGGTGAAGAGGTTGTCACTGCACTCCACTGTTCAAACACACCCACATACACATGAGCCACACACCATATGAGACAGGTCTGAGCAGCTCCAGTCCCTCCCATCCCCCCATGCCCACTGGCAGCTTCCTTGGTATGTGAACGACCGTAAGAGAGAGAGGCAAGAAGAGCATATCTGACATCTGAGCAGAGCTTCCCAGAGTCCAAAGTCATCTCACCTAGGGTTCCCAATGATTCTTTGGGCAGGCAGGGCAGAGAAAGGCTAGGGTCACTTTGAAGGGACTTGCCCAGATGACTCAGGAAGTGTTGGAGGTGGGCTAGAATCTATACTGATCTGTCTGACATCTATACTCACAGGAAAACTGAAGCTTATTGAGGGAGGGGATCATGACTCATTTTTGTCTATACCCCCAGCTCTTAGCTGGGGTCCAAGAGGGGCTTTGTAGGGGCTTGTTGGACTGGCTTCAACTGAGTGTATGGAGAACAGATGCTCAGCTGGGGTCACCAAAGACCCATGAAGCATTGGAGGCACTGAGGAAGATCCATTAATCACCAAGGTCCCTACCCTTGAGAAGCTTATAATCCAATGGGGAAATGAGATACAACACGCTGAGTGCATAATATCCAGAGTTTATATGTACTTCTAAGGTTAGCAAAGCATTTTATACATTCTATTACATCATTTAATCCTCACAGCAACCCTGGGGAGGTAGGTGCTATTATTATCCCCATATTACAGATTGAAGAAACTGAGGTTAAGTGACTGATTCAAGGTCACACAATTATTAAATGCCCGAGGCTGTATTTGAACGTAGGTCTTTCTGACTCTGGGTCCAGCACTCTAGCCACCGTGGCATCACCTGACTCCTTCTGTGGTGGGTACATGGTTCTCTGAAGTCAGGGACCCCAGATCTGGAGCTGGAAGGGATCTTATCTGGTCCACTCCCCTCATTTTACAGCTGAAGAAAGTAAGCCCCTGGAGGTGAAGGCTCAAGGTCACGTAGCTGGTAAAGGGTAAAGCTGGGAGTTGAACCCAGGATCTCTACCTTCAAATCCAGAGAATGTGAAGGGGGTCTGACAGCACTTTTAGAGCTTTCTTTCTTGGCCAGGAAACCTTGTCCTATCATATGCCCAAGATCGAGATCCTCAATGAAAATCAGAAGGTTCCCCCCTCCTCCATGCAGCCTACTCAGACCACCTGGCCCATGGTCCTTCTCATCTGAACATCTGAATGGCACGGACTTTGTGCTTCATGCGAAATAGTCACACATTGATGTGATTTGGTGGCACTTCTGTTCTCTGTCCTACTGTGTCCCTGTCTAGGCTGGACTCTCCCTGAGGGTAAGGACCCTGTCTTTTATTCCTTTGGGGGCTCAGTGCTTGGCATGGTGGCTAAAAATAGCAGGTGTTCCCAAAAATGTTTGCTGAATGAAGGGAAAAAAACCCTCCTCAATTCTTTGAGAAGACACCTACTCATGAACTTGCCTGCCGCATTTTCTAACTCCTCACTGCAAATATAATTAGAGAAAGCTGAGGAGCTGAGTGAAGGCTTTGTTTAGTCCTGTAGCTATAAGCAAAGCTGTGGTTTCCTTGGTTAACCCTCCCTAAGTCCTACTGGTGAGCTCACTCATGTTTTCTTTCCTTGCCACTGCTCTCCCTTTTGAACAATCCCCAGCGGCTCCTTGGCCACTTCAGTGCTTGGCAAGGGGCTGCCTGGTCTGTGCCTTTGCCAGTGGGCAATGCCAGGGCTCCAGCTGGCACTGGAGGTTCTGTCTATCCAAGAGAAAGTTGGCAATGTGCTCTATTATTTGAGAGACTGGTACCTGGGTGGCCAGTGGATTCCCCCAGGGACCCATGCCCTTCCTCCCCCTCTGTGGGTGAGCTTGTTGAAGTGAGTGCCACCTGCCAAGTTCAGAGGAGGGACTCATTGGAAGGCACCTATCCCTATCTTGGGGTGGGCATCCACTGGCACCCAAGTGCAGAAGTCCTATTTTTCTGATGGACAAAATGCAGTATTTTGGTGCCAGGGGATTGAGATGGGTTTCTTTTTTAACTCAAACAATCAACAATCCTTTATCAGGTGCTTACTGTGTCCTGAGTATTATTCTAGGCACCAGAGGCACAAAGACAAAAACTGAACAGCCCCTGCCCTCAAGGTGCTTACATTCTATCTGGGGGAAGCTGGACAACATAGCTAATGTTTACACAGAGCTGTAAGGTTTGCAAAGCACCTTATATGTATCATCTCATCTGATCCTCGAACAAGTAGGTGGCACTGTTATGTCCATTTTACAGATGGGGAAACTGAGACTGAGAGAAATTCACTGACTTGCTCAGGTATCCAGGTTGAAATATCCACAAAGTAACACTGGTTCTCAGGTGAGAAACTAAGGCTGGATATGTAGATCTGGGAATCAGATGTGTGGACATGAGAGTTGAGGCAATGAGAGCTGATGAGGTCATCAAGAAAGGGAAGAGGACCCAGGACGGAACTTAGTTACTCAGTAACTCAGTGACTGAGGGAGTCATGGGTGAAGATCCAGCAAAAGAGATTGGGAAAAAACAGTCAGAGAGGCAGGAGGAGATCCAGTAGAGAGACATTTCAGAAAAACTGAGAGGCAGCTAGGTGGCACAGTGGATAGACCACTGGCCCTGGAGTCAGGAGGACCTGAGTTCAAATCCAGCCTCAGACACTTGACACTTACTAGCTGTGTGACCTTGGGCAAGTCACTTAACCCCATTGCCTAGCAAAAAACAAAACAAAATAAAAAACCCCCCAAAACCTAGGGAGATGAGAGAATCTGGGAGGAGCTGGTGATCATCAGTGTCAAAGGATGCAGAAAGGCCAAAAAGGAAATGGAGAAGGTGTCACGGTGCAGGGAAAAGAGTAGCTAAGCGCCAGTGACACCCCAAAAGGGCAAAAACCTTCCCTGCCCTTGAGGAGCTCATATTTCAGGTAGGAGAGGGGAAACATGGCCAACAGACGAGAATGCAGGGGGGTCAGCTCTGGGGGTGACTTCTAGTGGTTCCACATAGGACCAATGACCACAATGGCAGGCATTGCTGCAGCACTACAGAGGTTCCCCAGTACTTTACATATGTCGTCTCATTCGAGTCTTATGAGAACCATATGAGGTTGGTACTATTATTATCCCCTCCATTTTATGGAGGATGAAACTGAGGCACAGAGATGTTCAGTGACTTTCCCAGGGTTACACGGCTACTAATTGCCTGAGGCAAGATTTGAACTCAGATCTTCTGACTTCCAGGCCCAGCCCTTTATCACCTGTGCTACCTATTTGCTGATATACTGAAGTACCTTATTCATGTAAGTTTTGGCAATGACCCAGTGGGACTGAGTGGGTCAGGACACCCTCGAACACAAAGCACCCCTATATTCAGTCCCTAGCAAGATTCCACATCTCCTCCCCAAGAGCTCAGGATTTTTTCTTTCAAAGCCTGTTGTTATACGTTTCAAGGTCTTTCCCCATTCATTTCCTGTGGGAGACACATCTAATTTTTTTTTTTAGCTCAACATTGAAAGCTGTTTGGAATCTAGCACAGTACCTGGAACATAGTAGGTGCTTCATAAATGTTTATTGAACAAATGACTGAATAGAATCCAAGGGCCATGGGTCATTACAGCTAGAAAGGACTTTAGAATTCATCCAGTCCAAGACCTCATTGTACAGACATTTGAGATCTTGATGTAAACCAGAGAGCCTGAGAGGCCTCAGAGGGGACTCTGCATATTAAATGCTTTTTAAATGTGAGCCACTTACTGCTTTAATCTCCCAAAGCTAGGAAGCCTCAGGGCTGGGATTTGAACCCATACTTCCGGACTCTGAGTCAAGCCACTTTCTCCACTGCACCATATGGTACATGGATGATTAAATTACAGGCATAAGGTGGTGGATGTAACTGATGCTTCAGGTCATCTGAATAGAATGCTAATTTTTAGCATTGTGAACCTGCTTTCTCATTCTTGGCAAGCCAGGACTTAGCTTTAGGCAGCCCTGGCATCGTGAGCATCATCATTCCTGACCCCTCCCCCCAGCACTGGAAGAAATGTCCCAGAATGTTCCAGGGCTCTCTCTTGGGCACTTGGCCTCAGGTTCATTCTTCTGACCTGTCTCTTGCACTCAATTCAATTCAGCAAGAATTAATAAGTACCTACTATGTGCCAGGCACTGTGCTGGGTCTTTGAGAGACAAAGACAAGCCTGAATCAGCCCTTGACCTTAGGAAACTTCTATTTTACAGAAGAAATGCAACATGTACCCAGATAAGTAAGTGAGAACTATATGCATGTTAAATGCCAAGTGATTTCAGAGTAGGGACTGCACTCTTGACCAGGGCTGGGAAGAGATCAGGAGAGACATCCTATAAGGAGATGGCACCTGAGGTGAGTTTTCCAGGGTGCTAGGGATTCCAAGACGTGGAGGTGAGAATGGAGATTATTTCAGGACATAAATGCTGTGCAAAGGCTCAGAGGTGGGAGATAGAGCTTTCAGTCCCACAGAGTGATAGTAATTAGACCTGTCATCTGAAACATAACTCGTGTAAGAGGGAGCCATATGAATTCAGTCTGGAAAGGGAGGCTGGAATCCGGTTGTAAAGGTCCTTATCTTATGGCTATTCCCAACAGCTTTTCAACCTCAACCAAATCAGGAAGCTTTTTCTGAGCCTCAGTTTCCTCATCTCTAAAATGAGGAAGGACCCTCCCCCCTTCTGTTTTGGCAATGATGGTGGCAGTGGAATGGAAAAGGGGAGAGAGGGTGCTAAGAATCACTTAGCTCTTAGATCATCCATGAACATTAACAGTTGGTTTTCTAAATGTAAGACCAATCCTTGTCTGGTGACCAGTAAGTGGAAGTGTCACTGGAAGAGTAGAATGTAATGAGTAATGATAGATAAATGGATGGAGCATTTATTAAGCACCTACTGTGTTAGTTCTGGGGATTCCACCCTCCCCCATCCTGCCCACTCATATTGGGTTGTATAATTAGGACAAATTCAGGGGTGGCTGCTCGAAATGGAACCTTCTAGGTTGGGGGAGGGGCAGAGATGCTGGTCTCTCTTACCTCTGCAGGTCCTGTTGTCTGTATGGAGGATGTAGCCAATGCGGCAGGAGCAGTAATAGCCTCCAATGTAGTTATGGCAGTAGTGATCGCAGGCCAGCTCCTCGTCACTCTTCTCTGTACACTCGTCCACATCTGGGGGAGGGGGAAGATGGAGGGGGATGAATCAGCTGTGAAGGAGGAGCAGGTGGGGGCCAGTAAAGCAGACAGAGGTAACCAGCCTCCAGAAGCACACTGTACTCTAAGAGGAGAGGGGAGTGAATGAGACAGCTTCAGGAAATCACACAGCCCCCATGCCTTGACTTACCCACAGCCATGTAATGGGCGTCAAAGCCGGTGAAGCGTTCCTCATTGGAGAAATCTGATCGGAAAGTGAGGGCCATGAAGGGGCCTGGGGAGAGGACCACCTGCTGGCCGGGGGCTTGTTCTGTGTCTGTGGTCTCCCTCCCACAGAAGAGAGCCAGCACCTGGTCCTCGGCTTCTACCTAAAGGAGAGGCAGGAAAAAAGAGCAGGTCAGCCTCGACCACAGACTTGGATCTAGAACCCTTCATGGCCCTGGAACACTTTCCCTTCAGCTACTCTGGGAGGTTAGTAGCGTGAATATGACATAGACCTTTTACAGATGAGGAAACTGAAGCTCTGGGAAAACCCCCAACACCATATAACATCTCAACCTAAATCCTTTAATGTTTGCCAGACACATTCTATCCATTAGCTCATTAGAGTCTCACAATGGCCCTTTGACTCTAGGGACTATTATTATATCCATTATACAGATTATGAGACTGAGTCTCAGAGATACAGTGAATGGTCTAGGGGTTATCATCACTTATAGCTTGCAAGAACCTGAATTAAGCATTCCAAACTCTAGGACCAGGGTCTTGTCTATTGACTGTGCCTTGGAGGTGATGTCATATGGCTAGGGATGTGAAGGATTGGGACGGATAGAAGAGTCTGGGATGTTAGGATTTTGAGAATGAGTCTATTCAGGATGCTGGCAGCATTGTAGGACGACTGAGGCTGTTAAAGAATCTGCACATAGTTCCACAGACTAGGAGCAGATGACTGGGTGGTTCAGTGGCTAGAGTTCTGGGCTTGGCGTCAATAAGACCTGAGCTCAGATCCTGCTCCAGACACTAGCTGTGTGACCCTGAGCAACTCACTTGTATTTCATTTTCCTCATCTGTAAAATGGAGACAATAATACCACCTCTCTCTCAGGTCCTAATAGAATAACAGTCAAGGTGCTTTGCAAATCTGAAAAGGGTTTTTAAGTGCCAGCTCTTAGTATTCCCCTCAAAGAAGGGATTCTTCATGCAAAGGAGGTGTCTACAGTTTTATAGGAAAGTGGTCTTTTTTAACAGGCAGTCTGCAAATGCAAAGGACCTACTATTCGATTTAATACGACACAGTACAAGTTTACCAAGTGCCTACTATGTGCTAGGCTGGTTACTGGGGTTAGAAGACAAAACCAGAGTCCCTGCCATCAAGAAACTGACTTTCTACTGAGGCAGACCCAGCATGTGCACAGATAAGTAGATATGCAATGTATGTGTAGGAATGGGGTGGGAGGCACCAACAACTGAGGGAAATAGGAAATGTCTCATGTTGGAGGTGACCCAAGCTGAACCTTGAAGATAACCGGGGGTCCAAGGGGCAGAGGAAAGGAGGAGGGTGCCCAAGAATGGGGCACAGCCTGTGCAAAGGTGCAGAGGTGGGAGATGGGATGTTTGTAGGAAAAGCACGGAGGCCAGTTCAAAGGATGAGTGAGTGGGCCTTGTAGACTGGACCCAGATCATGAAAGAGCTTCCATTTTGTGTCAAGGCAATAGGAAGATATGGAAGGTACCTGATCAGAAAGGGGAGCGACATGATCACACTGTGCTTTAGGCATGTTGTTTTGATGGCTGTGTATGGGAAGGATGGATTGGATAGGGGAGAGACTTGGGATGAGAGACCCTTTAGGAGCCTTAGTAGTTCAGGCATGTGGTGATGAGGGTCTGAACCCAATGGTGGCTGTGTGGTGGACCTTAAAGGGAGAGATGTTGTGGTGGCAGAACTGATGATTGGATTGTCGATGGATTGGATATGGGGCAGGGAGTGGTGTGAGGGAGAGAGAAGAGTCCAGGATGATTCCAAGATTCAAGTTTGAGGGACAGGAGAATGGTGGTGCCCTTGACAGAAACAGAGAAATCTGGATCCTTACTTGGCAGTCCTTACAGAAAGAGTCTTCCTGCACGTCTGGGTTACAGGCTGAGGGTGGAAACCTGCCCTTGACAGATGGATGTACCTCCTTAGGAGCAGCCAGAAGGGCTCTGCGTGAGATCTGAGGACCCTATAAATCATTAGCTCAGGCTTCAGCTAAGTAGAATAAACAAACCGGGGGGCAAACCGGAGTGAATCCAGCTGCCTTGATTTGCCTTTCCAAGAAACCAAAGCCAAGTTTGAAATGTTTGCAAGAAGGGGATCTCAGGATTTAGAGTGGCTTAGAGATCACTTGGTCCAGCCCGGTGATTTATGAAAAAGGACCGGAGGCTCAAGATGATATAGGAGCTGTCCAAGCCAACACAGGTCATCTCCTGAGTACCTTCTTGTGGACACAGGGCTCTGTTCTGTTTGCTTAGCTCAAGCCAGAATTGCTTAGATGACCAAACTCACGGAACATTGTAGCTGAAAGCTAGAAGGGAGAGAGCTCAGAGTCGAGACTCTGGGGTCGGGAGGGAGCTGGCCAACCTCGCTTTATAGAACAGGTTCTGACAAAGGAAATCACTTGCTTAAGGCCATGCAGCTCATTAGTCAGATCACTCTGTTTACTTAAAAACATCAGTTGGCCTTGCTACAGGGCTTTAAGGCTTGCCAGGTGCCTCGTCAGATGGCCTCTTTCTTTGTGGCCAGTCTCTCAGCTGTGTAATTATGTCTTAGGTATGTTCCATATATGCTCCCCTTTCTTGAGCATCGGTTTCATAATAGATTAGTTTGCCACCCATTCTGTGACTTGTGTTCCCAGTCTATCCAGAAACTGCTCAGGGATTCTCAAAGAAGAAGCCATGGGGGTGCTAATGGCCAGTTAGGGACTCTCCATGATACCATACAGACATTGTCCTTTATGGGTGCTCCTGAGGATGTGGCATGGGTGGGCAGATAGGCCCGTGAGAATGTCCCAGATGGGGCTGCCCTGGAGGTGTTTGGTGCTTGCCAGGACAATGGCCCCAAAGTGCTGAGACCCAGGAGGTAGGAACATTCATTCCATGGCGCACCTTTGGATATGGTTTCAGGTCTTGCTGTGGCTAAGAAGTCCATGAGCTGGCAATGATTTTCCTGGGCTAAACCTCTGAAGCCATCACTGAGTTTGCAGGACTTCAGCCTTCCAGTCAGGTAGGACCTGTCAAAGCCTGCCCTCTGCTGGCATCCCCTCCAAGAACACAGGATCTCCCCCACTTCGTTGTCTGGGAGCGGGCTCGTGGAATCACAGGTCTGGAGCTAGAAGGGGCTGTAGAGAGGCCCTCCAAACTGCCCTCTCATTTTGCAGGCAAGGAAACGGAGGCTTAGAGAAATGAAATGACTTCTCCAAGGTTTTTTTTTGTAGTAAGTGGTGGAGCTGGGGATTTCAATCCAGGTCCTTTGACTTCCAAACCAGTGCTCTTGTAGCGTGCTGATATCTGCTGACCCCATTGACTGACCTACCCAACTGCCGGGACTTCCTGTCTGCCCCCAGGCAAGGACTACATCTGGAATCTTAATATAGGCCACGTGAGTGCCCATCAACCACCAGCAAATTAGCCAGGAGGCTTGTTTGAACACTTCTTTCAACGCAATGGTATGTTTTGTTTATTTAAGTGACAGTTGCTAGGTTTTCATTAGGGGTTCTCAGCAAGCCAAAACCGTGTTTAAAAACAATCCAACCTCCTTCCCCAAATTAATCCGGGGTGAGAAGAGGAGAGAGAGGTGGAGAGGAGAGGGAGAGAGGGACAGAAGGAGAGGAGAGAGCTCCATCTACAAAGAGGGGCTTCTTGAGAAGCTCCCCTCCCTGGGGGAATCCAATCCCCCAGCAGTTTGGACTCTGTGCTGGATCTTCTTCATAATGAAGGTGAGCACATCCCGAAGCCTCAGGGGATCAAGGGTCATGATCTGATCCACAGTGTGCCCTAATCTGTGGAATAATAAGCTGTGTCTCCAGAGCAAGCTAAATAAAACCTTTAAACCTTTTTTTCCTCCTTAAGAGTTCAAAGTAATTAATAAGAGATCACCAGCCATAGTTACCACATGTTGCACCTGTCAAGGAATCGTGTAGTTTACTCCTAGTGAGTCAATCTATTAGATGCCGACTGTGAGCCAGGCGCTCTGCTACAGAGTCCCCGCCCTTGAGAAGTTGGAAATAACACAGAGGAACTGGCTCAGATCCTGGCTTTGTCACCTGCGACATGTAGGACCTTAGACCTCAGTTTTCTCATTCCTGAAATAAGGGTGATGAACTAGTTGACCTCTGAGACCCCTTCCAGATCTACAGATGGGATCCTATGACCTCTCTGACCTTCAGTTTCCCTTTCTGTAAAAATGAGGAGGCTGGTCTAGATGCCTCTGAGGTGTCTTTCATGTCTGACTCTAGATCCCCAGAAGTGGCACATCCGACATGCGTGGGAAACACCCTGCCGGAATGGAACCTGTAAGATGAAATTCTACTCTGTGGAGTCGAATGCTTTTTCATAGTCAAAGAACAAGAAATCCGCCAGTATCTTGTACTCTGTGCCTGTCAGTCAATGGTGTGATTGTAAAGACACGTGATCTGCCTCCTGCTCAGAGGGTCCCGTCAGTACGGAAAAGAGGCGTTCTTCATCCACTTGGGTTGTCTCGTGTGATTGGTCAGGTTGAACTCCTCTGAGTGATTGTGGATCTCACCTAGGACATCTGCCTTGGAGATGCTGCCGGGCACAAGTACCGGGGATGAAGCCCTAGTTAAGGGGAAGGGACAGACTGGGCGCCATCTTGAACCTTCTGCGCTAGCATCACTGCTCCATTAGGGCAGATCGGTGATCTGGTGGAAACCTATGTGATTTTAACTCTTAAGGGCAGAAGAGGGATCTCTGCCTGGTGGAAGGGCATTGTGGGTCTGGACATCCCTCCTTCGCAGTGGACTGTCCGTGTGCCCAGAGGTACGTGGCTCCCTTTTGGGAAAGGCATCGGCCGGGCTAGAGCGGCCCTGGAAGTCTTATCTCCCTCCCATGGACCTGATCCCGGCGAGGACGTGGAACAGGGCCGGGCCTCCGGCAGTCACATAAACAAAGAGGTTGCTGGCCCCGTCAGGCTCTGCTGCCTCCTCTGTGAAGTGTATACTTTCCCTCAGATCATTTACAATCCCAGAGCAGCCTGGTAATTAAATGCTGACTCCTTGTTTGGAGAGCTTGCTCCAGGGGTCATTGAGTCAACATTTTCACTAGAGAAGCTTCCTCAGGCAGGGCGGTGTCAAACGTGGAAGCGAAACTCTCTCCAATACCCCCCCCCCCCAGGGGCTCCCCTGAGCTCTATGGGCCCCTCCCCCTTCACTTCCTGTTGCTGCTACTCTAACCCTCACTGAACGCTCGTCCAATGACCTCATTCTCCTGGGCCAGTCAGTGCCTGGATTCACCCAGGAATGCTTTCAATTCAGCCTTCTCTCCCAAGAGGCGGTCTTGCTGTTTCTGACACAGCTGGTGGTCAGCCTGGTATCATTGCCTTGCCCTGTGCTAGGCATGGGAATGTCAGAGGGGGATGCCACAGTCACTGAAGGCACCATCCCTGCCCTGAGATCATAATAGCCAACAAGCCAATCGGTCAACAAGCATCTATTAAAAAGTTCTATATATGCCAAGCAATGTGCTAAGTGCAGGGGATACAAAGAAAGGCAAAAAAGAGTTCCTGCCCTCAAGGGGCTTACATTCTAATGGAGGAGACCGCATGCAAATATGAGGCTCATGCAAACTATATCCTGGGGGGCGGGGGCGGTGCTATATAAAGGTCTCCTACAGAAGATGGGATTTTGAGCGGAGTATTTAAAAAAGTCAAGGAATCTACGAGGCAAAAGTTAGGGGTCAAAGCATCTCCGGCATGGGGGAAAGGCAGTGCAAAATCCTGCAGTGGGACATAAGCGTCAAGTGAGAGAAAGAGCAAAGAAAACAGAGTGAAGAAGTCAGATTGGAGTCCATAGAGGGGTGCAAGGAGGCAGCTAAATGGTCTCATAGTGCACAGAGTGCTGGACTTGGAATCAGGAAAGCTTATCTTCCTGAGTTCAGATATGGGGTCAGATATTTACTAGCTGTGTGATGCTGGGCAAGTCACTTCATCCTGTTTGCCTCAGTTTCCTCATTTGTCAAATGAGCTGGAGAAGGAAATGGCAAACCTCTCCAGCATCTTTGCCAAGAAAACCCAAATGGGGTCATGAGGAGAGTTCAACAAGCCTGAAATCAACAAGGATGGAGGGCATAAAGTATATGAAATGTTTATTGAATTCAGTTGAAAACTGGAAGGGTAGCAAAAGGGCCAGTTTGTAAAACCCTTTAAATACCAACAGAAGATTTTAGACGTGATCGTAGAGGTAATAGGGAGCCACTGTGGTTTATTAAATGAGGTGGTGGTGGAGGAAGGCATTATCAGACTATATTTTAGGAAAATCACCTTTGAGCAGAGT
Organism: Vombatus ursinus; assembly: GCF_900497805.2. Lineage (NCBI taxonomy): Eukaryota > Metazoa > Chordata > Mammalia > Diprotodontia > Vombatidae > Vombatus > Vombatus ursinus. Next base: position 72,696 of record NW_020954588.1, read on the forward strand.
GGAGGATAGATTTGAGCTGGGAAAGATGTGACACGGAAAGACCTATGAGGAGGCTATTGCAATAGTCCAGGAGAGAGAGGATGAACGCCTCTTCCAGCATAATGGATATGTGAATGCAGAGAGGGGGATGAGAGATGTGGGGCAAGTAGAGATGATAAGTTTGGCAAATGACTGGATTTGGGAGGAGGTGATTGGGGTTCAGCAGGGTAAGAAATTGAAGATGGCACCAAATTGGCAAGCCTGATGACCAGGAGAATGGAGATGTCCTTGACACACTAACGGAGAAGTTTGGAAGACTTGAGGGTAGGGTTGGAATAATAGCAATAAACAGATGTAACATCATAATGTCTGTGAATGCTTTACATACGTTATCTCACGGGGCCCTTTCCATAACCCAGGAAAGTGCAGGCTTGTTATTTTTTTAAATCATCATTGCCATTTTACAGAAGAAGAAACTGAGACTCAGAAAGGTAAGATCATAAGATCGCAGGATCATGGCTTTAGAACTGGAAGGGCCTTTGTGGTCAGGTAGTCCAACCTCCTCATTTTACAGACTAGAAAACTGAGTCAGGGAGGGAAGTGATTTACCCAGGGGTCACACAGTCTGTGTGTGACAGGAGATTAGCACCAACACTTGGCTTTAACCACTCACCAGTGATTCTTATTTTTGGTCTCAGGATCCCGTTATCCTGTGAGAAATTGTTGAGGACGTCAAAGAGCTCTTGGTTGTGTGGTTTCTATCTATTGATAGTCACTGTATTATAAATTAAGCGTCTAAGTATTATTATGAAAATAGCTCTGACCTCCTGAAAAGGTCTTGGGGACCCTTCAGGGTCCTTGGACCACACTTTGAGAGTCATTGCACTGCAGCAGTCTACTTCTCTTGAAAGTATCCTGATCTAGGAGGGGGCAGCAGCACACATCTCCCCGAGGGACTGGGCGCTCTGGTCATCAGAGGACAACCTCCCTGCAGCCGCTGCCCAGCCCACACCGCAATGCTCTGCTTCTCGGCTTCCTGGAGCCATAGATCCCCAAAGTACTTCACAGCCCGGATCGAGGCAGATGCCCAGGGGTGAATTCAGTAGGATCCTGCCTGTTTTATATTTGTCTGGGCAGGGAGGCACTTCTGATTTTCACTCCCCAAGGGTGCACTCCCATCTCCTTTCCCAGCAGAGCAGACAAGTGTTCTTAAGGACCGCATACTTTGCATCTTCATTAGTCAGTGTGAGTGAGAAGTCACACCTTCAGTGTGAGCTCGCTGCTGGCTCAACACTTTCCAGGTGGCACAGGGCAGGATATCACTGATTCATTCCTAAGCTGTGCCTTCAGGATCCCTCCCTAAAATTGGAGTTTCATTGAGGTGGGGCTCCTCCACTTCAATTCCATCAGATGCCAAGCAGTAGGATACTTGCTCACAGAAATGCCCTTTCCCAGAGGGCAACTGGACATTTGCCCTGGGGCCTGGGAAAATACCTGAAAACTCTGCCTGGTGGCTGGACATTGTCAAGAGGGGTCAGGCATGGAACCAGGAAAGAAATGGGGAAGAGGGAGAGAGGGCAGGGTGGGGAAGGGGGTGGTGTCAGAAGGTGGAGAATAGCAGGAATCAGGATACAGGGCCAGAAGGGAGAGACCTAGATGGGGAGACCTCACCATAAAGTCCAGGCAGATGGCAGGAAGATGGCAGGCAGAGCCAGCAACCAGAATAGAGAGAGGAGCAGAGGCAAGTCAGTCAGGAGAATCAGGGAATCATGGACGTGGGGGGTTTCTCAGAAGCCCGTGAGCCCAGCCTGAACCTGACCAAGAATCCACTCTGCACCGTGCCAACCTCTGCATGAACACCACTTGTGAAGGGCAGCTTGCTACCTCCCACAGTCTGAGACACATTGGAGCAGCTCTGATTGCTGGGAAGTTTCTCCTGACATTCAGCCTAAAGCTTCCTCTTTGAACCCATCCCCCATTCTGTTCCCTACAGCAGAGCAGAACACATCTCAACTCTCTTCCTGACCAGCCCTTTACATGCTTAAGGACAGATCGCTATCATGCCCCCACTAAGTCTCGCGCTTTTCCAGTCAGTACATCCCCAGGTACATTCCCAGTACATCCTTGCATGCCACAGTCCCTAGGCCCTTCACTTCTACTTCTAAGGCAACTTCAAGGCTCCAGCCTCTTCAGCTTTTTCCGGTTAGAACTCAGACATCCACCCCGAGTACCTTGGGTCCAATGAACTTTTCCCTTATCTTATTCGATCTGAGGCCACCATGACACTGCCTGGCCATCTCCAAGACTGGCTTCCTGCATCTTCTCACTCACACTTTCCACTGAGTGTTCCATATGTGTTATCTTCTCCTATGAGAATGAGGGCAGGGACTGGTGTTCATCCTGTTTGCTCTTTTTCATATCCCCAGCTCTTAAGGAACAATGCCTGGGACAAAAGTAAGAGCTTAATAGATGTCTTTTTTCCTTCCTTCCTTCCTTCCTTCCTTCCTTCCTTCCTTCCTTCCTTC
>NW_020954588.1:75209-105241 GCF_900497805.2 Vombatus ursinus
TTCCTTCCTTCCTTCCTTCCTTCCTTCCTTCCTTCCTTCCTTCCTTCCTTCTTTCTTCTTTTCTACCTCCCTCCTTCCTTTCCTCCCCCCTCTCTCATTCTCTCTGTTTCTTTCTCCCTCTCTCTCTTTCTCTTGGTCTCTTTGCTTTGATACCAGGCTGACCAACAATTATGTTAGAAACAGTAAGACAGCCTCTTAGGAGAGAAGGCAGATTGCTCTGCTTGGAACTGCTTTCCATTCCATTTTCTTCTCTGTGGATGGGGGCATCCCTTAGGAACATGTGAATTCCTTAAGGGTTTTTTTGGAGGGTCCTTATAGCTAGAGTTCCTTGTGAATAGTAGGAGCTGAGTAAATGTTAGCACAGTGCATAGTATGAGGTAAGGGCTTAATGAGTGCTTGTTTCATTCATTCATTTATTCATTTTTTCTTTCTTCCTTTTTTCTTTTATTCATTCAGTTGAGCATGGAGTACTGACAGATTGCCTCAAATTCCAGAGTAAATTTATTCTCCTTATTCATTTAATTCTACTCCCCCTTTTATGAGCCTTATAAATAAAAAAGGCTCTATAAATGTGAATAATTATTTTTACTAGTTATTAGGGTTATTTACTTTGGGCTGAGGTTTTCTCAATGTATGTCAGGCCACAGTTCTGCAAGGACCCCTGGTGCTCGTGGCACCAGATTCTTTCCATTGACGTAGATGAGAACCCCACCATGCCTGGGCGGAGCATCTTTATGAGTGGCTGGAGCCAGACCCCTCAGCACCAGCCTCTGATGACAGATCTCTGTCCAATGAACCTTGGTCAGTCCTTGGGTATCGAGAGGGCTAGCAGCTCACCAGGCCTAAGGGGACCCCCACACTGAGGGACATCCTGGAGACAGCTCCAATGGCAAATGGATGGTTAAATTATCAGTGTGAACACCTATACCTCAGAAATTAGCAAACGCTACAAATCAAGGCTTAGTTTATTGTTGTATGTATTGTCTAGACTTAAGAAAGAAATGGAGAAAATGTTAATAATGTCAATTAATTTTTGTTTTTGGAGAGCCACTTGTTAAACATTTACCAACACACCACTGCTCATACCCCAAAGGGGCCTTTCCCTAAGGGGGTATACAGGGCAGGGTTGGATTATATCATACCCCCCCCACTTTCAGTCTCTGACTCTATGGTCCTGTTATTCAAACTCTCAACCTCTTTGGGACTCAGTTTCCACATCTCTGAAAGAAGAGAGAGTTGGGCTTGCTCTGAGATCCTTTCCAGCTCATAGGATCCTATGATCTCAGGACTGAAGCAGGATTTCCCTCCTTCTCAGTATTTTTGATCTTTCTTCCCACTCATTGTCTTTAGCTCTTGAATAAAAGGAAGGGGATGCATGGGTGGGTAAGAGGACTGTGGACTTAAAAAAGATCAAGTCCTACTAAATAGTGGCAATGAGATGAGATAGTTCACCTCTCTGTGCCTCAGGTTCCCCTTCTGAAAAAGTAAGCAATGAGTGCCCATTTCCCTTTCCCAGTGCTCTTATGAGAGTGTGAGGTTCTTCTCATCTTAGGACAAATTTTACCCTGGGGGGAGGTGACTCATGACTCAGGGTCCTGAGATAACCCTTTGTGATATTCTGCTGCCCAATCCTATGGAAATGTCTGCTGTCATGACCATCAGCTGGCAAGATCACAAGTGAAGAGAGTCAGGGGTAGGGCTGAGACCTTACTGCCCCAGGCTTCCTGTCTCCCAGGCCAGTGGCCTGATCTCTCTTGCTTTTCCTCTCCCCTGCCCTTCTCTTACTCCCTTACTTTCTTTCCCATTGCCTCTGACCATGTTTTAGACCTGGCAGTGGTAGCCATGAACAGCTCCACAGGCCAGGAGATGGCCCCACTTTGCTGACCATACTGTCCCTGGTACCAGCAGTTCTGTAAATCATATTGATTTTAAAATTTACAAAACCCTTCGATGGGCATTATTTCGTACGCGTTACATAAGAACCTTGTGAAGTAAGTTTTTGATTATTATTATTTCTATTTTACAGATGAGGAAACTGAGGCAGGCAGAAGTTAAGTGACTTGCCCAAGGTCACAACATGGTCATAGCATTATCCACCTTTAACTGGATGGAACCTCAGAGACCATCATTTTACTGATGAGGAAAGTGGGTGGGGCCCAGAAGGAGGCAGGTTAAAGCCCCTCAGTGGGTCAGTGGCCAAGCTGGGACCAGCACTAATGTCTCTATACTCCCAGCCTGTGTGAGATTGTGTCTGGTAATAAGTACCAGGACCAAAGTGAAGAAGGCGCTAGACACAAGGAGGGTATTGTTCCTGTATCATGGCTAAAGGCCAGAAATAATGGGTGGGACAGAGCAGCTGCTGGCAGGTCCCTGGGAGGCTGGGAAAGTGGTGGCTGCCAGGAGGCACCCCGGGTGGGGAGGGAGGGGGACAAGAAAGGGATAGACTCAGAGCGTAAACGCTACAGGGGAGAAGAAAGGGCCTGAGTCCTGGGAATCCACAGACAGGGACATCCTGCAGGTGGGGGGCAGAGGCTTGGCCCTTTATTCCAGGCAGGGGATTGGAGAGAAAGGGAGGGGGGCGTCTGGGAAAGAAGAATGGGGAGGAGTCCTGGGAGATTTCCCCTTCCAGCTCCTTTGCCACGGTGAATAGCCGGGGCTGGAATTGTGGGACACAGGGGAGAAAGCTGTTCGATCCTTTCCCCACCCCTCTTTCAGCGAAAGAGGGAAGTCGCATTCACATGCAAATCCCCTCCCTGGCAGTTGAGAGATGTGGGCAGCACAGGGCTCCGGCGCCTGGCCAGGGTAGGGAGAGGAATAGCCCAGGAATTGGTAGGCAAGGAAAATTAGATCAAGATGGGGATGCTGAGCTTCTAGGGGTGGGGTAGGAGGATGGGGGCGAGCATGGAGCTTGTTTCCAGGGTCACTCCTCTTTTGGAGGGAGGAGAGATGACCAGGGAGGGGGAAGCTGGGCAAAATAAGGGAGGGAGAGGGGCAAGAAATGACTGGTAATTTCTAGCTCTGAAGCCCAACTCCACAGCTGAGGCCTCGCTAGGAATTTAGACCCACTGAGTGTTACTGCCAGAAAGGATCTAGAGTGCTGAATTGGAACCATGGGATTCTGGGTTTGAATCTTAGCTCTGTTACCTTCTACCAGTATGACCTTGAGCAAGTCACTCAACCTCTATCGACTCAGTTTCCTAATTTGTAAAATGATGGAGATGAACTTGATCATCTCTGAGGTCCCTTCCAAACCTTTAATCTGTGATCCTATAATCTCTCCTTCCTCAGATTTTACCGCAAAACCAGCTGTGTGCTGGCAAATACTTAACAACCAGCTGTCCAAAAAAGCTTGACACACTTAAGTAGAATGTGCATTCTCCCATATGATACCAGTGCTGGAAACTGTTTAACAGCTCTTTCTTTTTACATAGAAAAGATTCCATCTCTGACTTGTGTTAATAATGGTTTGTTTTCTGATAAAAGGAAGAAATAGTCACTGTTGGAAGGGTTGTACAAAGACAGGTACACTAAAGCATTGTTGGCATACCTGTCAATTACTACAACTATTTTGGGAAGCAATTTGGAGTTATATAAGCAAAATGGCTCAATGTCTATACTCTTTGACCCAATCCTATTTCTGAGGTCACTGACAACAAGAAAGGTTGGTCCCAAACACACCAAAATATTTATAGCAGCACTTTTTGTGACAGTGAAGAATTGGGAACAGAGTAGATACCCCTCGACTGAGGAATGACCAACCAAATTATGACCCATGAATCTCATGGAAAATGACCAGGCTGTAAGAAATGATACATGCGATCAATGCCGAGAAGCCTGGGAAGACCTAGATGCTCAAATGCAGGGCGACAAAAGCAGACCCAAGAAAACAATAGACTCAATGACTGCAACGATGTAAGTGGAAAGAACAAAGAAACTCAAAAAGATGAAAAGTGAATGTTATGAAATTACAAAGACCAAACTTGGACTCAGAGAAGGCAGATCCTTCGCAATGATTATGATTGACTGTGATTCTTGAGAAAACCCTAAAATGGATCATTGAAGAGATGGCTGGTGAACATCCCCACAAAAGCTTAATCTGCATTATTAACATTTTATCATCACTTCCTTAAGTCCAGGTCATCATCAAAACAGTCTATCAAGCCCTCATCTATAGCCTTGTTGAGTGTCTGAGATGTACATGCTCACACTGAAAATTTAACAATCAGTTTGCTTTAAGATTTGCAAAGGGCTTTGCAAACGTTGTCTCATTTGAACCTTACAACAATGCTGGGAAGTAGGTGCTGTTATAATCCTCATTTGACAGGTGAAGAAACTGATGCAGACGAGGTTAAATGACTTGCCCAAGGTCATATAGCTAGCGTTTAAAGCAGGAGCTGAACTCAGGTCATCCTGATTCTACATCCAGATCTTTATCTACTGCATCACCTAGCTGTCTTCTTGTAATCATTTATGAATTACTTGGGATAAATAATAATTTAATGTGGTTTCATATTGTGACAGCAATGGTCATGCATATGTGTTTCTCTTCATAGAAGGCTGATTCAGAATGTCTGAGCTTGATCAAATGAAAAGGAATTGAGTTCTGAGTTTTCTATCATTTGAGTCCCAGTTTTTGCACCATACTCACATCTTTCATTGCTCTTTTGTTGTGTTTTTAATTCTATGATTTTGAGGAATAAATATTAATTTAAGGAAATGCACAGAAGTCGTACTTCTTAAAAGAGTACACTTCAGTGACTAGTAAAGATATTGCAGTGGCTGTTGGGTGGAGAAGTCAAGTATTTTAATGATCAGTTAAACTTACATAGAAATAGATTCAATTGCACTGAAGGGCAAAGGAAAAGATGCTCAGGAATGAAAAGCACTATCAAGAACTGATAAACTTTGGCTCCAAAATAGCTAAAGAAATCCTCAGAAAACAGGCAAAGACCTTCAAAGGGACCAGGAGGGGCTGTCATTTCTTTAAAGCGTGACATAGGCTTCCTGAGGTTGGAACAATAGTAAGACCCATATAAAAATAGCATTGATATGAATAAAAATATTTGTCATGGATTAAAATATAACATAAAGACTAGAATACTGAAGATTTGAAAAAGATAATTCTTCCTGATGCAATTAACTTTTTCATTCAAGTCTAAACATAAACCGTTGTCAGAAGAAGTCCAGATGAGACTGAAAGGGCATCTTTATTAGCTTGTAAAACATCTGTTTCCTCAAAAATGTTTTGGGGATGTTCTACTTCCTCTGGGTTTAGAAATCATATCCCATAAATGGATTGCTGTTCTGAGAAGCAGTATTTCTCTAGAATTATAGAAATTCCAAAAGAGTGAGAAAATACTGTAGCATGACCATGCCATACATCATAGAAGGTTAAGAAATTTGTCTAAGAGATGGAGAGAAACATGATTCAATTGTTTGGGAACTTACTTCATTTCAATTCCATTAAATCATTCATACCAGACTTAGAAAAGTGGACTTAATATTCAACATGATAAAAGTAAGGTTTCATGATAAGTGATTAAGTATTTCTGTGTCATGCTGTCAAGTCATGTAAAACAAATGATTGAAAAAAAAGAGGACATATTGAAATATCTGAAGATTTTTAAAGTGTAAAAATTATCATGTTTTTTGCATAAGTAAAAAAAAAAGTAATTATTTGAATTTGTCCTTTTACATTGGTGTATCGCTGTATGGTATGATTGGGTGTTGTATCTGTTGTATCACCGCAGCAGAAGGTGAATTCCTGTGCGTTTTTAAAAAATCTTTGTGATCCCCTTGTTTACCACAGTAGGCACACCATTGGTGCTTAATAAATGTTGAATTTTGATTTGAGTCATAGATTCATGGGTACTTAGAGTTGCAAGGGACCTTAGCATCTAGTCTAACTTTTTCATTTTATAAATACAGAAACTCAAGGCTGGGGGGGGGGGTGAAGAGTTTGCACCTGGTTTCTCCTCCCCCCAGCAAATTAGGAACATTTCTGTGGTTGAGGCCAGGCTGCGGACTTAGGTCATCCTAACTCTGTTTCCTCCACTGTCAAAGGGAGGGCTGTGATGACATCTACATTAGTCAGTCCACAGTCTCGTTGGGAGGAAAGTACTTTGTAAACTGTAGAAACTAAATCAATGCAAAATAATACTAAATAAAGCTAAATCAATGCTAAACAATACTAAATTAAGCTAAATCAATGCTAAACAAATATCAGCTACTCTTCTGATAATTGTCATTATTCCCGGGGCTATCTTGTCTCATGTTCAGCTCCCTCAGTGAAATTTACAGAACCAAAGCATGCAGGGGATCCCCCAACCCTTTAATGAAATCAAGAGACCAGTATGGTGAACTAGAAAGTCTGCTGGTCTTCCGGCGAGGGAGACCTTGTTGTCATTCCTGTTTCTGGATTTTATTTGCTGTGTGACCCTGGGCAGGTAATTTATCTTGAGTGTCAGTTCATCTGTAAAATAGGGCTAATAATACCTTCAATACCTACCCCACAGAGTTGTGAGTACCAAATGAGATAATAAATGTAAAAACTTTAAAAAATCTTAAAGGGTTATAGAAATTTCACCCACGATCATTATTGATAAAAAATGACCAAGCTGGTCACAAGTCAGTTGTCCTCCTTGAATGCCTGCTCTGCGTTAAGCCGAGTGTGGAGGAAACACAGACTCCATAGACATTGTACCTGCCCTCAGGGTGCTGGAGTGGTCAGCGCCTGTGATCCCAGTGTCCAGGCTGAGCCCAGGAGAGTCCCAATCCTGGATCCATCTTCCCTCCACCTTTCCTTCTAGCCCTTTGATATCCCATGGTTACCCTTCAGGTTACACTTTGAACACAAAAATGAAGACTTCAGAATCAAACACTGCATACAATATGAACGCGTGCCTGTGAACACTCACACAGAAAGCCTCACCCTCTTCCTGCTGCACACATAGAGCTCCTATAACGTGTGTGTGTGCATGCGTTGGAGTACAGTTAGTGTTGACTTTCCTGCTTTGTCAGTTTCACCTCCTCCTTCAACCCCTGAGGACATAAATCTAATTTATTGGGAAAATCTGTTACTTATCTTAGGCTTTTCAAAACCATTTTCTTTCCCCTTTTCCTCTAGTTCATCACTACTGCCCCTGTACCTCTGGCCCTATAAGGGTCCTATCATCACTCCTGCCCCTGTGCCTCTGGCCCATAAGGATCCTATCATCACTCCTGCTGCCCCCACGGCTGCTGCCCAGGGGCTCATCGAGCTCAGAGGCAGCCAAGAGGTTGCACCTGGTCTTTAGTAAACTCTCAGCTTAAGTTGAGCACAGCCTAAGTGTGTGTCTCTGCAGAGCCTCTTCTTGGGGAGGGAGACGTGAGAGAGGCAAAGTCGTTTGTGGGTTACAAGCTGGTTTAGGGTGGCTTTATGGAAAGTCTGAAGTCCCAGATAATAGTCTCAGCTTTGAACTAACTGTAGGATGACCTTGGGCAGACAAGAGCAGCTCATGTTCAAATAGCACAGCCTTCATGAGGACCCTGTGAGCTAGGCAGTGCAGGTGTTATTTTGCAGAAGAGGAAACTGAGGCTCAGAGGCATTAAGTGACTTGACCAGGGTCACACAGCTAGTGAGGAGCAAGTGGGTCAGGGACTTCAGTCCTCTCTGCATTGGCTACCTCTCAAGTCCCTTAGCCTCTTTGGATCTCAGTTTCCTCACCTGTAAAATGGGAATGAGAGCAGTAGCTGACCGGTGCTACTTTCTTATTGTCCGTGAAGTCAGATAGGAAAGCGATATACGAATTGAAGGATAGGACAGACAAAGCAATAACAACAAAGAAAAAAACCTGGAATCTCCCCTGTTCACAGAGCTTTCAGGATTACCGAATTCTTTCCAGGAAATAACCTGGTGAGAGAATCATATTCATATCTCAGTGCGCTGGGGCTCAGATCCATGGAACCATTGCTCCTGTCTCGGAGATGGAGAAAATGAAGCAGAAGCTGGTGAAATGACTTGCCTAGAGTCACAGAGTTAGCAGGTACTGGGGCTGAGAGTCAAAGATGGGTCTTCTGAGGCCGGCCTCAGGCTGGCCTCCTCCTCTCCCCAGCTTCTCACTACCCGTGGAGGCTCTGGCTCCGAGGCTGCTGCAGCTGGACTTTGGCCGTGGTTTGCCTGGGCTCATGCTGCCTCCCGGCCCGCTCCTTCTTCCGGACGTGCCTTCCCTTCCAGCTCCCCTCACATGGACACATCCTCCATTGGAATGTATGAACTCAGTCTGCTTGCTGGCATTGGAATCCTCAGTCTTAGCACAGAACTTGGAGCACTTTGTAAGCTCTGCCTCTGTCTACTCTATGTATATATATATATATATATATATGTGTGTGTGTGTGTGTGTGTGTGTGTGTGTGTGTATGTATATATATATTATATATATATATGTATGTGTATGTGTATATGTATATATATAATTTATATCTCTATTATTTCTCTCTCTGTTTCTCTATCTTTCCATCCATCCATCTATTCATCCATCCATCTATCCATCTACCTATGCATAGCTCTCTGTTTCTGTCTGTCTCTCTCTTTTTCTCTCTCATCTATGTCATGTTGCCTTTCAACAAATAAATGAGCTAGAAAGAGCCAGAAGCTGAGGATAACTTTAACCATGTTTTCACCTTTGCCTTAAAACTTTTGACGGTTCCCTACTACCCAATTAAATGAGTCTAAACTGAAGTCGATCTGTTGAGTGCCTGGGCTGGCATTCAAAGGTCAAGGGAGCAGTAAGAATGTGTTCTGAGATAGGAAAGCAAAGGAGTGGTAGAGGTCTATTGACTCTCCCGGGTGAGTGTAAGATGTGTGAGGGAGAACAGTGCTAGAAAAAGCCAACGAGGGTGGCTTGGGGACCAGGGTATGGACAAACTCTTGGCGGCAGACAGAAGCTTGGAGAAGGGAGGGGAAGTGTCTGAGAATGTCCCAGGGGACTTCCTGCAAGGCCAGGAGAAGAGTGGAGTGTTAGGCATCTGACTGGGAGGGGCAAAGGAAGCCTGGCAGCCCCCTTTGCTCTTTTCTCCTTTCACCTAGGTGAGAGGTGTGGTGGGGGCAGTGCTTATCTGGCTGCGTTAGCACATGCCCTCTTCCTGGAGAATCTTCCAGTAAAGAGGCCCTGCTGAGCCTTGCAGGGCCCGAAGCGCAGCTCTGGGCTGTCCCGGAGGAGGCCACTCCTGGCCTGCAGATGTGCCTGGGCTCAGGGAGCTGGGATCTGAAGGAAATCAGGACACAGACCACAGAAGGCACTTGAACAAAGCAGGAACATCCCGCTTGGGCTGGGGCTGGGGTCCTGTGCTTTTTCAAACTCTTGGTGCTCTCTGTCATCGGAGCCATCATCGCCCTGGCTCTGATAAATGGAAGGCGGGCTAGGAGCTTCTCTTCTGGGGTCCATGGGCCCCAGGGTCCCCAGAGGAGCCTGCCCAGGAGGGGGAGGAGTCAGAGTTGGAACTGAAGTCCCCCTGGAGCCCAGGGAAGCAATGACTCTGTGAGAGGAAACTTGGTAACGTTCAAAGCTGCCTAGAAGGGAGTTGGGTGGGAGCAGCAGTTAGTATATCTTCCCAACTTTATTTGACAAAATGCTGCTGGAGTTTGGCTCCTAGGAGTCCATTCTCTTCTTTGCTAAAGTGGGAATTGCCAATAGGGGATAATAAAGGGGTAAGGAGAGGGTGGTTTTATTAATAGAGGTAACTCCCAGGTGAGGAAATTCCTTCTCCCAGTGCAGGTTGGTACCATCTCTTAGACAGGCAACTGCCTGGAGCCCTGATGGTAAAGTGACTTGCCCAGGAACACACAGTTAGTATGTGTCAAGACCTGGGATTTGAACTGTGGTCTTCGCAGCTACGTGGATGTTCATCTATCCTCTATGCAACGCTTCCTGAAGAATGCATCATTCTAAATAATGACTGACTTGGGAGCTCAGATCTAGCCTAGGGAAGTGGGGTGTAAGTGTATAATCCCATGTTCGAAGGAGACTTCAGAAGAAAAAATCCATCGACAACATTGTGGATTGTGGATGCCTCATGGAATCATTGGGGGGAAGTAATTGAGGGGATCCCACTTAACAGGAGGATCAGACTGATTCTGCCTGGTCTTAGGGGCCAGAATGAGGAGGAGCATGGCCTTGTGGAGGGAGCACTGGATTGGGAACCAAGAAGACTTGGGTTTGAGTCCCATATTGAGCACTCATGAGCTTCATGACTCCAGACAAAGCCGTGCACCTCTCTGGGCCTCTGTTCCCTCACCCTAGCTCTAAATCTATAGTTCTCAATTCCAAAGAGAAAGATTTAGACTGGATGTGAGGAAGCATTTTCTAACAGGTAGAGATTGTTAGAGATGTCGAGTGGAATGGGCTCCCCATCACTGGTGGTCTTCAAGTAGAGGCTGGATGACCAACCCCTACTTGTTCCTCAGGTAGGGCTTGACCTCGATGGTCCCCAAGCTCGTCACCAACCTTGAGGTTCTGTGACTCTGAAAGTCTGCTCTTGGTTAGGATATTTGGCAATGACAGTGACGGCAGCCATGCCACATCCTCCCCAAATCACTAATCTTAGCGGGTGATGACATGGAGGAATGTCCATGGACTGTGCAGCTCAGTGGTCAAATGTCTCAGCACATGGTCCATCTGTGTGGCTGGACTTGACTAGGCGATTGAAGGAGCACACCACCCTCAACTGTGTCATCGCTCTGGCCAAGTGGGATGTCCTGTGGAGCACACGTGTCCACAGGAGATAGGAGGGGGGATCCCTGCTGCCCCTGCCAGCCTGGTCAATGGCTACCCACAACAGCACCAGGGTTTGTTTAATACTCCCAGCTGTTGAAACCACTGAAGTAGAAGTCAGCCCTGATGCCAATAGGACACTGTGGAAGGGAACTGTGTGAACACTGAGGAATAAACAAATGGGCTCTTTTTTCCAGTGTCCATCTTGGATTCCAAAGGGATTTGGGGTTTTGGATCAGAGAGCCAAGGACCAGAGCAGTGCATTAGTCAGGCAGAGCTGGGCTTGACTCCCCAGTCCCAGAACTCTCTTGCCATAGCTGGCTTGTGGTCAATGGCCAGGAAAAGCACAGGACTGAAACGGGCATTTAGGGCTCCCCAAGACCCCTACCCAACCTCTCTGGCACCTGTCTGACACTCATCACCTCATGCCTGGGCTATTGGAACAACCTTTTAATTTGACCCAATGCAACCCGCCCCTCCCCTCTCCCCCCAGTTACAAACATGGATGATGTCATGTTGACCATCTAGGCCAACTCTGATCCTTTATTCAAAAACCCTGCCTGGCTTCTTCATGTCCATAGCACTTTTGCTTTGACTTTCTTTTTGCCCTCATCTCTCTCTTCCTTCTGTGGTTCTTACGTTCCACTTTTAGAATATGAACTCTTTGAAGGCAGAGACTATCTTCCTTTTTCATGTATTTGTACCCCCAAGGGCTTAGCACATGTCTGGCACATAGTAAGTATGTGGTAATTGCTTCTTCATTCACATCTGGGCACATGTGAGATGCCACCTCATGTGGTCTAGTGGGCGGGACGCCGGGCTTGTAGTCAGGAAGACCTGCCTCAGAAGCTTCCTATGTAACCCTTGGAGTCACTGAATTTCTCTGTGCCTCAGTTTCCTCATCTGTGAAATAGGGGGTTGGAGTTCTCACTATAAATCTAGGATCCCATGTAAGCTCCTTGAGGGGAGGAATGTGTCATCTTCTAGTTTTGCATTTTTAGAGCCTAGAACCACATTGTGCTTAAAAATTATTTGATGAGTGGACTTCATCAGATACCACGAAAACTCCTCCACCTGGCGTTTATGACCTTGTATACACTGGTCCTCAGCTACCCCCTGGGCCTAATTTCACAAGACTCTCCTTCATACACTCTTCGGTCCAGCCATCATGGACGACCGGACCATTACCTAAACTGGACTTACCAATCTCCTACTTCCATGCTTTTGTCCAGGCTCTCTCTCATGTCTGGAATGAACTCCTTCTTCCTCTCTGGCTGTGAAAATCTTTCTTTTCCTTCCAAGAGCAGCCCCTGTGTCCTCTCTCCTACTTTCTTAAAAGTATTCGGGGGGGGGGCTGGAAATAAGTTTAATAGGAATATATATGTAGAGCCTATATCAGATTGCATGAGGTCTTGGGGAGGGAGGGGGAGAAAAATTTAAAATTCAAAAGCTTATGGAAGCGATTGTTGAAAACTAAAAATAAATTAATAAAAATTTTTTAAAAAAAGTATTTGGGGAGAAGAGGACATGGTTCCATCATTGGTCCATCATATGCTTGACATATCCAGCCCCCAGCGTGAGGGCAGGAGGGCCATCCCCCAACGTCTCCCTCTGCCCAAGGCCCTTTCACCAAGTCTTTTCCTGCTACAAGATGCAGCTGATGACAGCAATGCTTTTATCGGCTTTGCTACGAGGCTGGTGGGCTTAAAGCGCTCTCATCCTCAGCATTTTTGTCGTTCCCACACATTTTGAGATCTGAGCAGCGTGATAATTGGTGAGAGTTTCTTGGTTTGAAAACAGCTGGAGAGTCCCAGCCTTCCTGAATCTTGGTGCTGGAAGGGAGCCATGGCTCCGACTCGCGCCCAGACACTAATTCCCTCTGTATCATTCGTGATGAGTCCAGCCTTCACTTGGAGACTCCCAAGGGTGGCTTGTCCACTGGCTCCCCGGCTCCTGTTACACTCTGGGGCAGACCTCATTGTCAGGGAGGTTTTCCTGCCTTCTTCCATGCCAGGTTTGCTTCTCTACCACTTTCATACACTCCTCCTAGTCCTACTTCTGGGACCCAGCTAATCCCTCTTTCATGTGGTAGCACAACTTGAATTAATTCCAGGAAGAAACAGACAAATAAAAACACCACCAGAAAGAAACTCACAGTTAGGCATAAATTATGCTAAGTCCTTGCTCTCCCAAGCTAATTCAATCCAAGTCAAGTCAAGTCAACAAACAGTTTTTAAGCTGACTCTAACCCTAAACTTCCAAGTGCCAGCATTGGGCTAAGGTGGGGGTGGGGGGGGGAGATCCGATGAAAGGGATAACTGGAAACAAAACCCAACCCAACAACCACAACAACACAGCCCAGTCTGTGCTCTAACAAGTTCAGCCAACGGAGTTTTGTTACTTGACTGCTATGTGCAGGACGCTTTGCTGGGCCCAGGGATACAAAAATCAATGGCTCATAGATGTCAAACTGGAAGGCACTTCACAAGAGTCCAACTGCCCCATTTTACAGAGGAGAAAACCGAAGCCCAGAGAGGGTGTGACATGCCCAGGGTCACACAGTGCTATGTGGCAGAGCTGGGATTTGAACCCAAGTCTGCCTGACTCCAGGTCTACAATTCTATGCTACTTACTGAACCACACTGCCTCTCATGGTAATAATGATAGTCCCTTGCCTGGAGGAGCTCATGGTCTGTGTGTTCACTGAAAAGTATGATGCAAGGTAGGGAGGGGAGTGCGAGAGAGGTAGAGAAAATATGCTCAGGGAAAATCTGAGGATGGGGAAAACACTTTAGGTGGTTGGGGTGGGAGCTGGGGAGCTGAGGAGGACTGGGCAGCAGTGCCAGATGAGCTGAGCCTTGAAGGATGGTAGAAGGAAGCAGATTAATATTTAGCAGTCTCACATCATAACGTCACATCATAATTGTATAGCACTTTATGGAGAACAAACATATATATGTATATATACACATATGTATACACACACATATATCTCACCTTATTTGAGTGAATGAATGAATGAAAAAGCATTCATTAAACACTGCTTTATGAGCTAAGTACTGGGGATATAAGTAGAAGAATAAGATAGTCCCTGTTGTCAAGGACCTTACATTGTAATAGGAGGATTGCTGAATATCTCTGTAAATATAGATACCATAACCCCCATTTTACAGAAGAGGAAACTGAGGTCCAATGAAGTGAAGTGATTCCCAAGTCACATAGCTAGCAAAGGGCAGACCTGAGGTTCAAGACACAGGACAGAGTTGGAAGGGATCTCTGTGGTTATTTAATTCAGCTCATGCCCTCCAAGGAGTGCCCACCACATACCCTGTTATCACCACACACCATCTGGTAGGGTGAGTGACAGACACAAATGGAAATGCCAGAATTCCACTGGTTTTTAGACCCCAGCTCTATGTGCCCCACCTCATCTTTCCCTCTGGTCTAGCTCCTAGGTCCTGTGTTGGCTACTGGATCAACTCATGGCTAGAACTGGTCAATAGATGTGGCCAACTGTCCTTGGGAACCAAGGTCTGTAGCAATCTAGTGTTTGAATTTGATAGATAAGAAGGGGATAGAGGACTGACCTTGGAGGCATGAAGACCCAGAAACTTGCTAGCTGTGTAAATGGGGAGAAGTCACTTAACCTTTCTTTGCCTTAGTTTACTCATCTCTCATGGTAGTTGTGAGACTCAAGGGAAAGAGTATGTGTAAAGCCTTTGGCAAATCTTAAAGCAGGTCCAGGACTGTGGTTTTGTCTGTCAGTCATTAATATTACTTTCCCTCGTCAGTGCTCCCTTCCCCAGGCCCTACAGGTTATCCATCACTTACAGACTGGGACCTTGACCTAGATACTGCATTGAACTTGTGTAGGAGCCCAGCCCTAGAAAATAGTTTCTGCTTTTTGGAAAAATTTTGTTGTCGTGCTGACAGCTGACAGTTCCTACAGACAGACAAACATCTTCCCTCTTTGCCTTTATTCAAACCAAATGCAGAAAGAGCTTCACCCACCCAATGTATCAGGGCAGAAAGGAGAGCCTCTGCCATCCTTCCTTCCATTGTCTTTTTTTACTCCAAGTGTTTACCTCCACATTAATTGAGTAAGAGTGGGATGGTGTTCTGTTCAAAGGCCAATCTATTTTTTTTCCCACACTGTTTGAAATTTCCACACCTGTTCTCTGCTTCCAGTAGCTTTTGGTGATGGAGAGGGGTTACCAGAACCCCTGACTGGGGTCACATTTGCACTCAGCCTGGGCCAGGACCTGGGGTGGTTGAAGTGTCCTGTGGAGAAGGCTGACTTCCAGTTGATGAGACAGCAGTTCTCACCAGAGAAGACAATTTCACATGAAAGGAACAGATGGGAAAAGTTCAGACGAACTCTGCTCATTCACATTCTCCACTTAGCATTGCCTGCTGTGCTGAGCTCTCTGCTCCCCACCATGGGAGAGAACAAGGAAGGCTGAAGATCCTCAGCTTGCCCTTGAGGACATTTACAAGTGACTGGAGAGAATGGACAAAGGCAGATTCAGTTACTGCTGCGAGCATGGTGGGGGATCAGGGAGAGGGGAGGGAGCTGGGTGGATGGTTCTGCTTAATCTGAGAATGTCGGAATGGCCACACAGTTAAGCTGAGTGTTCTCTCTCTGACAGTGACACCAGGAATATTCACTATGGGCTTTACCATTTACAAAGTCCATAGAACATTGGGTGGGTGAAGCTCTTTATATATTTGGCTTGAGGAAGGGAGAAAAAAGAAGAGGTTTGTCTGTAGGAATTTTCCACCATTAGCATGAAGACAAAATTGTTTCAAGAAAGCAGCACAGAATAATGGATAGCTGGAGTTGGAGCTAGAAAACCTGGGTTCAAATCCCATGACAGACTTTGCTAGTTGTGCAACCGTGGGAAAATTATTCAACCTCTTTGTGACTCAGTTTCTATATGTGTAAAATGAGAGGGTTGGGTCCAATGGTTTCTGAGCTCCCTTCCACTTCTAAATCTAGGATGCTTTTCTCACAATAACCTGAACTTGTATACTGCAAATCTCTAGATCTATTTTTGATTCAGACCTGTGATTTCATTGGTGTAGGGAGCTCTCAGTGAGGAAACTCCCTTCACCCCCATAGACCAGAACTTGTTCAGCTCCTTATAATCTTAGAGAGTTGCCTCTATTTGTCCAGGGTTACACAGCTAGTATCTGTTGGTCAAGTTGGAAACCAGGTCTTCCCGATTCCAAGGCTTGCTTGCTGGCCACTATAGAAAACTGCTCCTCAGTCTAACCACTGATTTCTTTGCTTTACAGATGAGGACACTGAGGGTCAGAGTGGTTCAAAGACTTGCCAATGGCCACCTAGTTGATAAGTGGAAAAACTGAGCTTCTTATTAGCCAGGACTAAAACCCAGATCTTCTTAACCCAAGTCCAATGTTTAACCCCTACAGAAAGGGATCTATTATGGAAAGATGAAGTTGTTTTCCATGTCATCCAATCCAATCCATTCATCATCAATCAATCAATAAATAAGCACTTATCAATTCCCTACTATGTGCCAAACACCCTGCTAGGTGATGGGGACACGATTCAAAAATGAATCTATTTTGTTCCAATCTGCACCAGTCCTACAAATACCAGTCCAGTCCAATCAGTCTACCAGTAGGTGCTTGATACATTATGGAGAACGAATGGTTTGTTAGCACCGGGCAGACAATTTTTTTTCATAATGCCTTACACTGAACAGTACCGTATCAGAGTTTCCAAGTAGGAAGAAATCTCAAAGGGCATATGGTCTGTACCTGAATACTCTCCCCACCAAATCCCCTGTATAGTACCTTCAAATGGCCACCCAGCCTTTGCTTGAAGACCTCTTACTGGGGGAACTCCGTTACATATGAAGGTTTACATATGGTCACAAGCTTGGTAGAGTTAACAAGGAAGAAACTGTCAACCACGAGAGAGTAATTGACAATCCTCTGGACTTCAGGCTCACTCATCATGTTGGAGTTATACAACATGATGATGAGAAGGCATCCTTTTAAGAAAGCTTTAGAAACAGACTAAATATCTCTTCTCTTAAATGAGGTCCTTTTCACATAGTGTTTACTGAATTCGATGGGATGGGGATGAGACAAGGGATTTAATCGTCCAGTTCAAAGCCCATCAGAATAAGCATAGCCCAAATCCCAGAAATTTGTCTTAAAACTTGGTGATAAACCTCAGGTCTCGTGCTAAGGCTAGGAACACAAAATCAAAAGGTAAACATTCCCTGCCTCTAATTCCACTGGGGAGATTCAATGTATAAAACAGGCTAAATACACGATAACATCAGGAGGAGGAAGGAAGTAGTACATCAATCCCAAAGGCTATTGGATGGGGGTTGGGAGGGGGGAACAAATCACAGTGATGCATAATTCTCTAGCATTAAAGACTTGTCAAGTGGTCACCAATCTCTGCCTGTCCTCCTGAGGTGGCCCACTCACTTTTGGATTGGTCTAATTGTTAGGAAGGTGTTCCTGACCTTAAGTTTAAATTTACCTCTTTGATCTAGTAAGTTCAATCTAATAAGATGCAATTTCATAGGAATAAAAGTAAAGGCTTATACTTGGGTGCTTCTGTTTGTATTTCCAGGATTTAGCACAGTGCCAGAAGCAGAGTAAATGCTTAATAAATTCTCTCTCTCTCTCTCTCTCTCTCTCTCTCTCTCTCTCTCTCTCTCTCCCTCTCCCATTCCTCTTTTCCTTTGTCTCTTGATGCCTTCCTTCATGATGTTGGGGAGCCTAAAAGCAGATGATACCAAATCAAAACAAGGTTTCCTTTGAAGAAAACTTAAATAATACAATAGGGATGGATCTGTGTGGTTGAGGTTTTTGCAACCTAATTGTGTCTGAATTCAAAGGAATGAAATTCATCATGTTTGTAGTTTTCCCCTCAGCTTGGGATTCAATAATCTGGTTCAAAGTCCATTGGAGTGAGCACAACTTGCTTCCCAGAATTTTGTTTGCCTGGCCCTCACTGGAAAACTCACTGGTTAATCATCAGTATTTTCCTACAAGCCCTCATGGTTGGGTTGGTCTTCATTCTCACCCAGAAATAGGAGCTGGGAAATACACTGGCACCTTTCTGCCAACAAAGTGCTGGGATTCCATCATAAGCTCACTGAAAGTAGGTTTGTGTTTTAGTCAGGTGGTCCAGAACCTAGAAAGATCCACACACCCTGTAGGACCTCTGGCTCTATCTTTTGCCATTGGTTGAATGAAATAGAGTTGGGAGAGATCCTCTAGTCAGCCCCTCATCCTTAAAAAGTCCAAAGATTCAGACAGAAAGAGACTAAAAAAGTCAAAACAACCTAGAATGTCTTGGGAGTGGGTTTGAGGGTTGACTCTGTGGCAGGAAGGTAGTGGATTTTCTACCTAAAAAATTCAAATTCTTTCTCTCTGTCTCTGTCTCTAGCTCTGTCTCTCTCTGTCTCTCTCTCTCTTTTTCTCTCTCTCCTCCAATTCATTTGGTTTAAGCAATATTATCTTTCAAAAAGGCAAATACCCCTGGTACCCCTGGGAGGGTAAATACACAGTTAGTTATCCATTTATTGTGTAAATATTTTGGTCTGTTTGCTTTCCCTCTGATTCTTGATGAGAGACCCACCAACTGAGCAAATGGGAGTTTTGCAAGGGAGGTTTGAAGGGAGCATGGATTACATTGCTGAGCAGGGTAGGTGGGAGAGGGGGACAGAAGAGGAGATGGATGGGTGCCAAGACACTTCAGTTGCCCTGTCCTTAGGCAACAGAAACCTTTGGGCCGTCCTTTTAAGTCTTTTTAGCTGGGCATTTAGGTGGTTCAGTAGATAGAGCACTGGGCCTGGAGTTTAGAAGAGGTGAGTTCAAATCCAGCCTCAGACACATTCTGGCTGTGTGACTTGACAAGTCATTTAATGTCTGTTTGCACCAGTTTCGTAGTCTGTAAAATGAGGTTCATACCAGTGCTTTCCTCACAGGGTTGTTATGAGGATCTGAGATAATATTTGTGAAGCACTTAGAACAGTGCCTGGCACATAGTAGGTGCTTAATAAATGCTTATTTCCTTTCCCCTTTACACCTTGATAGGACCTGCCAGACCTTGGTCTCAATGGGTATGGTCTTTATCTATTCCCATTTCCGTACTACCACAATCAAAAAAGGACATTAGTGAAAAGTCCAGCTATACATTATGGCCTTAAATGCTTTTGTGAGCTAAACTGGCAGGGTAACTGCCATTGTTTATATGGGAAAATATTGCCCAAGTTCCAAACACAGTATTTATGACTAAATAATTTATTGGGTTCCAACCAAGGTGAAGGCTGCCTTGCTATTCAATGTGCCACAACACCTAGCAACTGACTGGCATCTTTCCCCTGGTATTTGAGGTCCAGATTGAATGCCACCTCCTTCATAAAGCCTCCCCTGATTTGTCCCTTTTCAAAACCCCCACTAGACTCAGTATTCATCTGCCAGACATTACAGGTAGTGTTTTGTTTGCTTTATTGTATTCCTTGAGTCCTTGAAGGCTCCACTCACATCTTATCTACTTCTGTGTCCTAGCACAGTACTTTGGTCATAAGAGGGGCTCAATACATGAAGAAATGAATGATTGAATATTGGGAATCTTGAAGAACATGAAATGTGTAGAGGGCTTTATATGGATAGAGGGACTCTCTCCTCTCTTTCCTTTTTCTTTCCTTTGTCTCTCTCTCTCTTGCTCTCTCTCTCTCTCTTTCTGAATGTCTATCTCTCTCTAGCTCAGTTGCTTTCTGTTTCTCTCTCTTCTCTTCTCTTCTCTGTCTCTCACATTTTGTCTCTCTCTCTCTCTTTCTGAATGTCTGTCTCTATCTCTGTTGCTTTCTGTTTCTCTCTCTTGTCTCTCTGTCTCTCACACTCTGTCTCTCTCTCTGTCTCTTTCTCTCTCTCTCTTGCTCTCTCTCTCTCTTTCTGAATGTCTATCTCTCTCTAGCTCAGTTGCTTTCTGTTTCTCTCTCTTCTCTTCTCTCTCTGTCTCTCACATTTTGTCTCTCTCTCTCTCTCTTTCTGAATGTCTGTCTCTATCTCTGTTGCTTTCTGTTTCTCTCTCTTCTCTCTCTCACACTCTGTCTCTCTCTCCCCTGTCTTTCTGAATGTGTATCTCTATCTCAGTTGCTTTCTGTTTCTCTCTCTTCTCTTCTCTCTCTGTCTCTCACATTTTGTCTCTCTCTCTCTTTCTGAATGTCTGTCTCTATCTCTGTTGCTTTGTTTCTCTCTCTTCTCTCTCTCACACTCTGTCTCTCTCTCCCCTGTCTTTCTGAATGTGTATCTCTATCTCAGTTGCTTTCTGTTTCTCTCTCTTCTCTTCTCTCTCTGTCTCTCTCTCTCTCTGTTTATAATGATCAAATGATCAACACTTGTTGGTCCAGGTAATAACAACCTGACTAAACTTAAGTTTTAGGCCGTGGAACTCCCTTCTCTGTAGTAATTTTCTGTCACACATCCAGAGGTGGCCTGCATAAAAAGACTACCCTTGTTAAGGTAATAGAAGGCAGTAGGTGTTGCTGGGAAGTTTCTCCCCAGGGTGCCAAATACTCTAAATCTGTGACTTGACTTTATGATGAAGGTCATATTGGTCATTAGCATGGGAATATGAATAAATGTATCACCTGCTCATGACTAACAGGATATTCTAGAGGACGAGGGAAAAGATGCCTAGTTCAGTCACTGCTTATGGGCAGCAGACCTAGGTAAGGGGTCCTTAGAAAAACGGGAGTAAAATGAAGGCCTTGAGAGGAGGGGGATGGAGGTGGATGGGGAAACTGAAATGCCAGAGGAGGTCACAGAAGAAAGAAGGCTTCTTCACCCCACCCCCAACTTTGGTTAAGTCTTGGTCTGTGATAGGCAGGCAGGCAGGGTGGCATCTCACCTTCACGTAGTCATATTCACAGAGGTAGGAGGATTCCAGGTCAAAGTGCATGAAGTACAGCTTGATCCTAAATCCCTCTGGCACTGTGATGTTCCAGGTTACTCCAGAGTCACTGGGATAGGAATCAGGGAAATTGGGGGACTGGATCTCCCCGAACATGTCGTTCAGTTCCACGATGTTGGCAGATGCTCTCAACAGGCACACGTAGAAGGAGCAGGAGAGCAGGAAGGCCCTGAAAGACAGGGAGGGGACAGCAGAGGGTCAGGCAGCTTTCCAAGGACACCTGTGCCTGGAAGAACTGATAAAAACAGACGGAACTTTCGGCTTGACGTTCAGGGGGTGGCTAGAGGGAGGTTTTGTTTTTGGTGTCATTATTGATCTCACTCCAGAAAATAATAGTAAAAACTCATATCAGTGATTTGTGATACGCTTTTATCTAAACCCTATGAAGCCAAGAGGCAACATGGTGTGGCCAGCCTTAGAATCAGGAAGACTTGAGTTCAAATACTGGGATAGGGTGGCTGCTTACTCTTTCAGTGCTCTCGGCGATTTTCTAAAGCTACAGGCTGTAGAGCCGGGGCTGACCTGCATCGAGAGGAGATTCCTCACTGGGACTACCTTCTATGAAGAAGTCACAGGTACAAAAAACCAAAGTTAAAAATAAAACAGCCAATGATGTTGGAAGAATCAGTATTATAGTCCCCAGTTGAGCGTGATGAGGCTGTGAGATGTCGGGTGACTTGGGCAGTGGTGGGCTTGGACTTAAGCCCAAGGCTCTGACACTCAGTTCTGCTCTCCTCTCATGGTCCTATCCTGCCATGCTGGTTTTCTCTACCCATCCTAGAGATGTTTCTATTGGTCTTGTCTGGGTTTGGGGCCTGATTAGTTTCGTGGTACTTTGAAAATAGGATGACTCAAAGGAACTCAAGACTTTTTTGAGTTGTGATACTTCCCGGAGTCTGCATATGTGAGTGTGTAAGGGCGTGGTAGGCGCAACATCCACTCCACAAGAACTAGGCTAGTTTTTCCTTAAAGTGCTTTCTTAATTTGTCCGGGGAATTAAGACTTGAGTCACTGATGAAGTTTCCTGGTGACTCAGAATAAAATATGTTGGTGACCCAGCATAGGAAGACTTGGCACATCTTTCTGACCAGGAGAGCCACCATGGAAAAATCAGAGATGTGGAGAGCCACTTCTGCCTGAAGCAAGGCAGGATCCTTGCTGAAGTACATTTCCATGATGTTGTGAAACAAGCCTCATTTTGCTAAATGTTGGCTGATCATGAGCCCGAACCATTGGATTGTGCTGAGTAAATCCTGGCCCGGGGGAAGGGTATGTGTGTGTGTGTGTGTGGGGGGGGGGGTAGCAGGTTGCTTCTTAGAAGGGATGTGCCAATATCTTCAAGTATTTGAAAGGCTATCATAAGGAAGAGGTATCAGCTAAGTCCTAAGGCCCAGAAGGGAGCTCTAGGAGCACTGAGGAGAAGCTGCAAAAAGCCAGATTTCAGTTGGATATCAGGGAAAAACTTGTTCCTAACTAGGACATCCCACAAGTGGGATGGGCTGAGTTGGGTGGGTCCTGGCTGATAACAAGACCTGAAGGTTTTCCCACAAAGGCTGGATGACCCACTGCAGGGGGCACTCTAGAAGGGATTGTTTGAGTTTGGTTTGGCCCACCCAGTTCTGAAGGTGTGACTTTGTGAGATCCCCACAAGAAAGGCTCGTCAGCCTGCAGGATATCGATTTAAGAGCTGTGCTCTGGCATGCCCACCAGTCCAAGGGCTGAGGGAAAGGGGCCCCGGTTTCCATTTCTAGCTCAGCTCTTGACTGAAAATGTGAATACAGGGTACACACTTCTGAGTGTCCATCAAATGGCCACCATTTTGACCTTTCCTCTTCTGTGCCTCTGAAAAGACTGTTGTACATGTCTGGAGGGCAATTCTTCCTCCTTTCTTTCCTCAGAGTCTCTGGCTTTCATCAAAACACGATTCAGATGCTATTTCTTCTATTAGACCTTTCTTGATGTTTCCTTCCCTCCAACAGCTTTATCCATCTTAAATTGTTTTTTTTTCCCCAATGGCATTGAGGTTGCATAGTGGATAGAATATTGGGCTTGGAGTCAGAAGGACTCCTCTTCCTAAGCTCAAATGAGGCCTCAGACACTTACTAGCTGTGTGACCCTGGGCAAGTCACTTAACTCTGTTTGCCTTAGTTTCCTCATCTGTAAAATGAGCTGGAGAAGGAAATGGCAAACCACTCCAGTATCTTTGCCAAGAAAACCCCAAATGGGGGTTTTGACATGACTGAAAAATGACTGGACAACGACGATTGATAAATGGCCAAAGGATTTGTACAGGCAGTTCTCAGAAGAAATCAAAGCTATCTATAGTCATATGAAAAAATGCTCTAGATCACTATTAATTAGAGAAATTCAGATGAAAACAACCCTGAAGTACCACCTCACACCTATCATATTGGCTAACATGAAAGAAAAGGAAAATGACAAATGCTGGAGGGGTTGTGGAAAAAACAGGTACACTAATGCAGTCTTGGTGGAGTTGTGAACTAGTCCTACCATTCTGGAGAATATTGTGGAACTAGACCTGAAGGGTGATAAAACTGTGCGTACCCTTTGACCCAACATTGCTACTACTAGGTCTGTATTCCAAAGAGATCAAAGAAAAGGGAAAAGGAACCATATCTACAAAGATATTTATAGTAGCTCTTTTTTGTGATAGCAAAGAATTAGAAATTGAGGGGATGCCCATCCATTGGGGAATGGCTGAACAAGTTGTGGTATATGATTGTGATGGAATTCTGTTGTTCTATAAGAAATGATGAGCAGGATGCTTTTAGAAGAACCAGGGCAGATTTGTGGGAGCTGTTGCAAAGTAAAGTGAGCAGAACTAGGAAAGCACCATACACAGTAACAGCAACATTGTAATCACGATTAACCGTGAAAGCCCGGGCTACTCTGATCACTGCGAAGGACTCATGAGGAAAAATGCTACCCACCTCCAGTGGGAGAGAGCTGATGAACTCTGAGTGCAGCTTGAAGCATATTTTTTAACTTTCTTTTTTTTCTTGCAACATGGTTAATATGGAAATATGTTTTGCGTGACTTAACATGTATAATGGATATCATATTGCTTGCCTTCTCCATGTGTGGAGGAGGAGTGGGAGGAAGAGAAAGAATTTGGAACTCAAAATTTAAAAAATAAATGTTAAAAAAAGAAAGACTATAGTTGAATTGCCTTAATCAGTGTCTGTTTTTGGCCAAAAAATGAAAAGTTCTAAAGATTTAAAAATTTTAAAAATTAAATTGCTTTTTATTACTTTGCATTATATTTATCTGCATTCATATTGTATCTCTCAGGAGAATGGAAGCTCCTTGAAGATGGGGAATTATGCTTTTTGCATTTGTATCCCCAGTGCTAGCATGGTGCATTGCATTTAGTAAGTTCTTAACAAATATTTTTGGAATTGAGTTTTTGGGGAGAAGATGAAAAAGGAGGCATTTAACCAACAAATCAGTCTCCAAGAGAGGTAACATGATACGTTAGAAAGGGCAATGGCTTTGATCCAAATCTTTCCTGTTCTTACTTACCTGTGTGACCCTGCTCTGTAAAATGAGGGGGCTAGATTAGTTGGACTCGAGGTGCCTTCCAGCTCTAGAACCACAGTCTCTAATAGGATCATAGAATATCAACAATCTAGAGCACATCTTTGAGAGAGGATCCTGGAGGAACAGAGGAAGAAAGTTACATGTCCAAGCACATCTGGCTGTGTCCAGAATCTTTAAGGACAGTGCTCCAGCCTCTTGCTCATATCATAAGCAACATTCTGGTGCTGCTCCTTCATCCCCTACAACACCTAGAAAAACTCAGTGTTTGGACCCTCTGATGACAATATATAGCCTTTTCAAGTTTGTAAAGTACTTTGTGTACAGTATCTCATTTGAGACTCCCAACAACCTGAGGTACTACATTTTACAAATAATGAGACAGAGATTTTAAGTGACTTGCCCAGGATCACACAATCAGTAAGTGTCAGAGGTGGAATTTGAACCCAGGTCTTCATGACTTTAAGGCCAGAGTACTACCCATTGTACCACATTGCCTCTGATGACTCATAATGGGGAACACCTTTATGGATGAGTCTTCAACATCATCTTCTTCCTCATTATCTGTCCTACATTCTTGTTTGGCTCAAGGACCAATATTGCCTTCAGTAGTATGCCCCAGATTGCACAAGGGTGAAAGGTCCACTTTCTCCATTGCTCTTTTTCCAAGCCATGTCACAGGACTTTGATTTCCCCAGCCCATTTGGTGGAGTGATTGGGAAGATACTGATTTACATGACACTCTGTGTCTGCCCCTCCCACCCCCTCAGCTCTACATCCTCGTAATGATTTTAAAGGTTCTAAGTCAATGTCCCCTCATACATAGGACAAGCCATGGTGCACACTTTGAAAATTGCTTTAAGTTACAGACTGAGGATTGTAAATAATTCACCACCAGCCTTCTCCCTGTCCTCAAATATCTTAGCTCATTGGTCAAGACATTGTCTCTCCAGTCTCTAGCAGTTGTTCTCTATTAGCAAAAGAGAAAACCCGCCCAGAGTCTTTGGAGAGGAATATAAGGGTCATGGTCCAGACACCCAGGAAATGATCTCCTTCCATCAGAAGAGAAGGTGAGGCTCTGTGGTAGTGAGAAATTGGGGAGGTGAGGTTAGGTTGAAAATCCCTCTTCCCCTTATTCCCAAGGAAGGGAAGATCAGCCATTAGCAAAAGAAAGGGGGGGGGGACTAGAAAACTCTGGGCTTCATTCTTATACTCACTATTTTAAAATTTATATCACTTTCACTCAGTCATTTAATCTCAATTTCCTTACTTACAAAATGCAGCTAATAACAGCCCTTTGATTTTTTTTATATGATAATATTGTGAGTAATCTATTAGTCAACATTTATTAAATGCCTACTGTGTGCCAGTAAGTGTCCTGGGTGGTGGGGTTACAAAGACAACAATGAAACAGTACCTGCCCTCAAGGAGCTTCCATTCTAACAGGGGGAGATAATATGTGCTTCTCCATAGACATAGACACTACCCATACAAAGTAGATACAAGATAACCTTGGAGGAGAAGGGACAGCAATGGCAGAGACCTGGCAAAGCCTCAGGTAGAAGCTAGTGCTTCTATAATTCCCATTTAAAAAAGAAAAACTGTCCAGACCAGTGAGTTCCTCTGGATGGGAAACTCCTGGTGTGGAAAGGTCCTCTACCACTGCAGCTCTCCAACTTACAGTCTCAGAGGTCGACCCACAGCCCAGAGAGAATGTGACTTGCCTAAGGTCACCTAGCCAGTGAGTGTCAGAGATGGGGCTCAAACCCAGGTCTTAATGACTCCAAGGTCAGCCTTTGATTCCCTAGGTCATGCTTAACCCTAGACCTGTTTTGCTGATGAGGAATGAGGCTCAGAACACTTAAGTGACTTGCCCAATACAATTGATAATAATAACTAGCATTTTTGTAGCACTTGAAGGTTTGCAAGGCACTTTACACATATTATCTCATTTTTTTTCCATACAACAACTCTTCAGGGTATGTATTATTATTACTCCTATTTTACAGATAGGGAAACTGAGGCAAGCCATGGTTGAGTTTTCCCAGGGTCACACAGTTAGCAAATATCTGAGACAGGATTTGAACTCACACTTCCTGAGCCTCAGGTCAGTACTCTATTCACTGTGCCACCGAGCTGCTGCATTACCATGCAGGTAACCTGCTCTGTGTAGAAACCAGTAAGCCAGAGCTGCCATACCCTTTCTGTGGGCTTCGCAGGGCTGTTTGGAGGATTCAGATGGGATGACATGTGATTACAGAAGCGCCATATAAATGAAAGTAACCAGGGTCATTCTTGTCTCCCCATGGGCAGGATCAGGTATGTGACTTTGCAAAAAAGGAAGATGGACAAAATAGGAGTGCCAGTGCTCTGCCATCTAATCCATTGGCTTGTGGATAGACCTTTGGCTAGGAGCATTTCACTTTTCATTTGATTTTGTTTTGACTTTGAATAGACCAGAATTCATTACAATCCAGTCAAGATCAATTCAACAAGCACTTATTAAGCACCCACTATATACAAGGCGCATTGCTAGTCTTCCGGGATACAAAGACAAAAAACAAAACCAAAAACAGTTCCTGTCTTTGAGGTTCTTAGATTTTGTTTACTTTTACATACAAAAAACAGATTCATCCTGTAGAAAAGGCCAGAGGGACAGATTTATGGCTCCCTTTTGTGATTCCAATGGCATCAAACCTAGAAAGCTAATTAACCTAAGGGACATTATTCTCTTCTATCCTTAGTATCCTGAGCTGAAAGGTTGCTGCTTCCCAGTGAGGCATTCTGGAGCTTGGAGAAGGACTTCCGGACCTAGAGTCAGGAGAGATTTGGGTTCAGATCCTGCCTCTGTCACAGCTGCTTGCCCAACCAGGGTAACTCAGAGGAAACCAACCAATCAATAAACATTTATCAAGCACCTACTATGAGCCAGTCATTGTGCTAAGCAAAAGATACAAAAAGAAGCAAAAGCCAGTCCCTATACTCAAGGAGCTTACAATCTAATTGGGGGAGACCACATGCAAATAAATATACAAAAGACAAGCTATAGACAAGATGAATAGGAAAAAATTAACAGAAGGAAGCACTGGAATTAATAGCATTAGGGAAGATTTCCTGTAGAAGGTGGAGTTTTACTTGGGACCTAGCAGAAACCAGGAAAGTCAATAGTCAGAGCTGAGGAGATAGAGCATCCATGCCTAGGGGACTGTGAGAGAGAATGCCCAGCAGCATCAAAAAGTGAAAAGTGAGAGGATAGGGGGAACCTGGCTTCACCTCTGAGCTTACTCTCTGGGCTTCAGTTTCCTCAACTATGAACTGGAGGGGCTGGACCCAGCGGACCCTGAGCCTCCTTCTAGCTTGAGCTCTTGGGTCTGAGGCTTTGAGCCTTGGTTTCCCCATCTGTAAACTGTGGTGAGGAAAGCATGTTGTAAACCTAAAAGGGCTTCAACTGAACCGACCTCCGTGACTTTAAGCTGAAAACAAGTGCTGACCTGCATTGGTAGAGGGAGTTGTCACTGGGAAGTTCAAATGCCAAAAAGTACTCTAGAAATGTGAAATGCTGATGAATCTCTGTCTAACCCTAACCCTAATTGCGCTCTGTGCCTAACTTCTCCACAGTGAATGAGGAGCCGATTGACCCAAGCACAGTAGAAATTAATAATATTATATACCACGTATTTGAAACAGACTTGTCAATTCATCGGGATGGGGAACTTTTGGTGAAGAAATTCTTCCTACCACTGCAGGTTGGTGACTTCTCTACAATTTACAGTATTAAGAGAGACGTCTAGGTGAGCATTGAGAAGTTACATACAGAAGCTACCCAGGGACACCTAGCCTGCATGTGTCCAAGGTGGGATTTGAACCTTGGTCTTCCTGGCTTTGAGCTTGGCTCTCTGTCCCCATAGACTCACTTCGTGAGTAATAGGTCCCACTGATTTAAGATTGTAAAGTCCTCTGCACAGATTATATCACTGGAACCCCCATAACCCTGTGAGAGAGTTGCCACAGCCATTATCAGGGAAGTAGGAGGTCTGCAAAGAACATTTAACTAGAACCAGAGTTCAAATCCAGACTTTGTCATTGTGACTTTGGGTCAGTCATTTCTGCTCTCTGTGCCTCAGTTTCCTTCTCTGTAATGTGGAGTTGTGCCAGGTCCCTTCCAGATATAAATCTGTGGTCCTAACTGTGTCATTGAACAAGTTGCTTTGCTGGGTCTCAGTTCCTTCATCTATAAAATGATAGGAATGAACTAGGCAACCACTGAGGTTCCTTTTGGCTCTGAACCTTTGATCATCATTTTATAATAAGGACCTGAAGCAGAGAGCAGTGATTTGCCCGGAAACCCACAGTTAGTGCCCAGGATGGGACTGGAACCAAGCAAGTCCAAGGTCATTCTATCTCCAAGTCCACTGTCCTCTAAAGCCTCTCTGAAATGAAAGGAAAATCAGTTGGGGAAGGAGGAGGGGACGAGAATGTTCGGGGATTTGCTGCATTTCTGTGGAATTTTTTTAGGGGTGGTTGTTAAAACAGCATCCAAAACTGTTAGAAAAATACTGAGGGTGCTTGAGTTATGAGACGTGTGACTTATTAGGAGCGCCCCTAAGTGGGAGTGCTCTGGTCTACCTTGGGGGAGAGCGCTCCAGAGCCGTTAGGTTTAGTCCAAGGTCAGGGAACCAGCCTGGAGATTTCTGCTCTTTCTTGTGGGTCCCAGGACTCTCTCCCTGCTCTGGGCATCCTCCATTTAAAAGGTGCTTGCTGCATTTGGCTGATTCCAGTTGCCCAGGCAGTGACTTATAGGGCACTGTATGTACCATGGTGACAGGTTTTATTTTTCCAAATTGAGGTTTAACTGGCAAACTTCTGAAGACTTGGGAAACCACAAGAACCTGGCAGTGGGAAAATGGTCTTCTTTTCTGTTCCAAACAAATAAACACCCAACACACACACACACACACATGCACACACAGAGCAACAAGCAGCCCCCTCCACTTGCTCCCCCCCACCCCCAACCGTATCAAGAGAGCCAAATGCCTGCTTACTTCAGAGGAGGAAGCGCAGCAAAGATCCCAACTGATAAAAAAGAAGGCACCTTCTCCTCAAGATAGTACCCAGGGTTAGCTGGAGGGGGTGTATGTGGTTTTGGGTGTGTGTGTGTGGGAGGGGTGTTATAAGAGTTTGGGGCTTCCAGGTGGGAGCCCAGAAAAAGTGTCCAGTGGAAAGCTGCATCTTTCCAAGTAGCAGGGCGAGCTCCAGACACACTGGCCATTCCAGCAAGAACCAGAAGGACAGACCAGACAGCCCAATGCATGGGGAGAGACCAGCCAGCCTGCTGAGCACGGTGAGAGAAAGACTTGCTGCAGATCCGGAACGGGACTGGTCGGAGGGGCCCCTCCAGGCAGCCCTGGCCACTCCGAGATCTTGTCCCTGAGAGGAGAGGGGACTGCCATCCCCCTCGCCTAGTAGTTCTGGGGACCCCTGGTACTCACCTCATGTTTCTGCCTTGGCTGCTCTTTGAATTCCACCCCACACCTTATTTTGGCAGGATCTCTTTCCTAGTGTCAGTTCTGGGGCTGGCTCTCCTGGGCTCCACTCTCTGTCTTATCTTTGTTCTGAGAGCCCTGTGTGTGTCTGGGGAGTTGGCTGGCATTCTCCATTCAGGTCACGCCTTCTCCTGCCTGCAACAGACCTCTCTCTCTCTCTCTCCCTCTCTCCTTCTCTCTCTCTCTCTCTCTCTCTCTCTCTCTCTC